>NC_090742.1:121886330-121888830 GCF_036898095.1 Palaemon carinicauda | reverse complement strand
TGTCAGTCAGAAGGGTCAGCTAAAGAGGGAGATTGGCGTGATACTAAGGAGCGCCAATAACTTGAGCTTTTTCGATGACAAAAGCTGTGATGTTCACCGAGAAATCTTTGACACTGCGTCGAACACTAGTCAACATAAGCGATGTGATTCGCTGCCTAAAGTGTAGAGTCCCAGCGATATTTGTGAAATATCTCCCCACTGAGGGCATAGGTCCTTCTGGGTAGTGTACGGGGTTATCATTATTCGTTAGACAGGCGTAAAGCAACGGCCAAAGGGTACGGTGCTCGTAAGATGTCCTCGGACGAGCTCGAAGGTAAGAGGAAAGAGAAGTGTAGGTCGTGTGTCAAGGTGTTGCTGCAACAGCGCCGCGAGTGTTTTTTGGCAGCGCCACTTCAAAAGCTTCTCCACTTCCGCCATGTCTTTCCTCTCCTACAGCGCCAACTGCAGTTAAGTTCCACCAGAAGTAGAGGATACTTTCCCTGCGTCTTGCCCCTTACACCGATGTTGCTCGTCCTTGAAAAAGAAACACCAAAACGTGATACAAACAGCAAATACAACTACATAACGAATTGGTTCAGGAAATTGCTAACTAAGGAAATCTGTGCTTGCAGTAAGACTGAAATAGGAGATTCAGGCTTTTCATATCCCCACCTCCCCCCACACAGACTACTGTTAGTGGAAGCATCTTCCTACATTATTATATGTTTCAATGTTTGACTTCGTTTGAATCTCGCCAAGGATATAAAAACATTACTTGTCCCCTTTTGATCAACACAGAATTGGAAATATGAGAATCATATTACGTTTTAGTCTTAAGATCTGTAATAAAAATGTTTGTACTTTTATATATAACCCATGATAACGAAGGTGTTCATCTTAATAAATGTGATTTACCTTTTCAAAACCTTTTTATGTCCGGAAATCAATTTATTAGTCAAGAAACAAACAACAGCAAAGAAACTTGATAGAACCCAGCAGCTATAATCTTATGAAGCTAGTGATTGAAGAAGTTTTATATTTTCTATATATATCTTACTTTTTTTTTTTAAATATACCTCATAACAAATTAAAGGTATCACTCTTGCCTGAGAAACTAGACCCTTAATTACAAAAGTATAATTATGGTAAGAACATTCAGAGCATTACAAAATTTAAATATGGGTCGATGTTGATGCTTCCTACCTTCAATGTACATTTGAGGAAATAAAATCTCTGTACATTTTAATCTACAGTATATAAGGAGGAGATAATTCAAGATGTTGCTAAGGAAGATTCCGATAAATGAATCTTTATTCATTGATTTATGAGTAGCTATTGATAAGGCCAACACCCAGCCCCCCTAGTAATAACTAATATCTTAGTTAACTTATTATTTACTGTTTCAGTAATGGAATAGTTTACCATTGGACGTATAATGTTTTATGAATGATCAATTAAGTAGGGGTAATATTATTTTCTGACTACTCTGTTATGTTTGAATATCTTAATTTTAAGTGCTTAGAAAAATACGCACACGGCTTAGAGTGATGTTTATCTCAAAGATATGTTACAAGATAGTACTAAAACTACTGAAACTCTTTTTAAAGAAGGAATGCTTGAATAAAAAAAAAAAAAAAAAAAAAACTCCTAAAGAGTACAATAACCTTTGCAAGTCTTGCCAATGTCAAAAATGAAGAAAATAAGTAAATAACTATACTAACATTTGGCAATAGATAAAAGAACAATACTTATGTTTTGAAAGTGAAGTATATATGAAAACTGGTTTATATTCTGCATGGATTAAAAAGATTTATTGTTCTCACATTCATAAGATTTATATTGTAATATTTGGTGTCAGTAGGATGCCAATTCAATTTAATGCTAAGCAAGTTTCATACTAATAAAAAAGGAAAATTGCATAACAAGGAAAAATCAAATCATTGAAGGAAATATATTTACAGATATTTTGGATTAGAGTGATATACCTGAAACTTATCCCTACGGTACCTAACTTGAGGAAGCACACTCCCTCACTAATACAAAGAGGATAAAATCACAGAACTCACTTGGATAAAACTTACCTGAACTTCACAAACTTTCATAATTACCTGAATTGGAGGGTAATAAAAAGCGCTGGAGGTAACTAACCTATTTATCATGAAGACAGAAGATTTATTTGGAAAAGTGCAATATTCCGTATAAAACTACTGCAGTTCGCCACCATATTATCATATGCTAGAGATGAGTTTCTTCACCTTTTCATTGTGAAACCGTCGCCCCCCCCCCCCCCAAAAAAAAAAGAAATCTTCTCTATTAAGATTAATGACCCCAAAATTATTCCAACGCATCATTAAAACATGAAATACACATCTGGAACTTAACAAGGGAAATTCGGAATAGCCTACATTCTTTTCCTCTTCAAAAGCCATAACATTTCTTTAGCTATACGAACAACGTCAGGCTGTTATGAAAACTTGATAAATAAACCAGAAAATTCCAGGAAAAAATGGACAAGGAACAA
>NC_090742.1:121876330-121881330 GCF_036898095.1 Palaemon carinicauda | reverse complement strand
CCCATCCTTAGCTCTCAAGGATGGCGAGGTTGCAGACACTACAAGAGACTATCGAGTTTGAGCGTGACTCGAACTCCTGTCCGTCAGAACGCTACGCAGGGACGTTTTCAATCGGCTACAACAACCCTAAAAAGAAAAAAAAGAATTGCTAATAATTGTTAAACATTTTGGCAACTGATAAAACTCTCTCTCTCTCTCTCTCCTCTCCTCTCTCTCTCTCTCCTCTCTCTCTCTCTCTCTCTCTCTCTCTCTCTCTAGCAAGCATTCCAAAGTACCTCCGGTCTCCAGATCTATGCTCTTACCAATATAACTACAGGTGTTCCCGAAGGATTAGCTTCCCCTCAGGTGGCGCTTGACAAAAACGTTGTTAGATGCAACCCTAATCCTCTCACGCCAGGTGGTTAATGGGAATCCACCTTGAATCTGAGACTCACTAAAACGAAAGAATTAAACGTATGTGTATGTGTACGCCATAAAATCTATATTAAAACTGCTTTGAAACTGTTCCTAAAAGCATGACGTTAGTATTCCAAGGTCCCAACAGGCTAAACAAACAACGAAGGATATAAAATAACAGGGAGGAAAAACAACGATGACTTAAAAATATTATCTAAGAAATCAAATGAATACAACATAAAACCTATTTTGGTTTAGTTGCAATATCGAGGACAGTGTTGCCATTTTAAACATACTGTAGCACTACTACTTATAGCACCATGTTAGATTTGGTTGGGCTATTAAGGTTAATAGCATTTTAAGTACTAAGGGGCAGCTTTTAAGAGCCTTTGCGAATCTTGATGCAAAGTATGATCAGCGTTAGGATAAATCTGATTTAAATATGATATCCAAAACACGATCACAAGGAATAATCATTTCCACATATGTATGAATGGACGATAACATACACACATGTATATATTATATATATATATATAATATATATATATATATATATATATATATATATATATACTATATATATATATATGTATATATATATACATATATATATATATATATATGTATATATATACATATGCATATATATATATATATATATATATATATATATATATATATATATATATATGTGTGTGTGTGTGTGTGTGTGTGTGTGCGTGTTTGTAGGTATTGTAGGCATGTATGCATGCATAGGCATATATATATATATATATATATATATATATATATATATATATATATATATATATATATATATATTATCTTAACAATCTCGGGATCAGAGCCCCAGTCGAAATCATACAAAGACAAGAGCTTGTGACCGGCCGGGAATCGAACCCTGGTCCGGCGAACTTGTAGAGACAGTAACTAAACCATTTGGCCACGAAGAAAGATAAAATTCAATACAATTCTTCTGTAATTATACCTGGCAAATTCAGGTGTTTTGTACTTAGAATTGAAATCAACCCATTTTCACCATCGTAGCTAATTGGTACTTTGTTACTTGGCATTCAATTAATGAGAGATTTTGCATATTTAGACGTGTTTTTCATATCCAAATAAGCCATATATTTTTTACTCTTAACGACCTCGGGATCAGAGCCCAAAGTGAAATAACACAAAAAAATAAATAGAAGACGACATTCGTATATATTTCGTACTAATTCTCTCTCTCTCTCTCTCCTCTCTCTCTCTCTCTCTCTCTCTCTCTCTCTCTCTCTCTCTCTCTCTCTCTCTCTCTCTTTACGAGATAAAGAGATTTAAAATACACTTTATCTGCGTAAAATTTAATTTTCTTATCATCTTTTATCAGTTTCATGATTCTGTGTCAAATAAACAGGTGTAAATGGAGATGCTGCTCGAGTATTCTGACTTCGGTTAAAAGACCTTAAACTTTTGAGTTCCAAACAACAAGATATTTTCCACGAGAATACTAAACCTTTCGAAGAAAAAAAAAATTCCTAGTTTTAGTAGTTACGGTCAATTGGAGATTATAATAAACTGGTGGTCCTGACCTGTCAAAATGGCTCCTATATAGTTAGACAAATATGCACACACCTAAAGTACAGTGTAGGTTTTGTTGTACACTCTGTCACCAGGTTTTGGCTATTCCTTCTCATCTACACGAGGGATGGGGAGAGACAGAGTAGTTATAAGTCTAACAATGCCACTGAGCTTGACTGGAAATAAATATGAATATCATGTTAATATTTTTCCTATATTTAGGTTATAAACACAGTAATACCAATACAAAATGTAATGTTAAGCTTTCAAGGGATATGAACTATTTTCTTACGCTGATAGTTGATAGATATCTACTTTAGTGGTGAATATCATATTACAGTCTCCTGCATTTTGAAGGTTAAGAAATAGATTGAGACATAAAAGAATACGCCTTATATAAAAAACACACACACATGCACAGAGAGAGAGAGAGAGGAGAGAGAGGAGAGAGAGAGAGAGAGAGAGAGAGAGAGAGAGAGAGAGAGAGAGAGAGAGAGAGAATGTAGGCATATTATTGCAATTGGAAAAATGGGTATTTATTCAACTTATACTTTGGTTTTGAAAATAGTACTGCACCTTCAATTTACTTAGGCAATGAACTTATTTGACCAAAATGCGTTTATTGAAATCTAGATTTTCTAAGAGAGAGAGAGAGAGAGAGAGAGAGAGAGAGAGAGAGAGAGAGAGAGAGAGAGAGAGAGAGCAAGGCTCACTGAGTAATTTTCAATCAATGAGCCGAGTAAAGTAATAATTATAAATGACTCAACAAACCTCTCTCTCTCTCTCTCTCTCTCTCTCTCTCTCTCTCTCCTCTCTCTCTCTCTCTCTCTCTCTCTCTCTCTCTCTCTCTCTGTATATATATATATATATATATATATATATATATATATATATATATATATATATATATATATATATATATATACATATATATATATGTATATATATACATATATATATATATATATATATATATATATATATATATATATATATATTCTGAATCTATATATAAATTTTGGTGTAATTTTCTTTATAATACCATCCGTTACGATTCTTATATCGATCCATGATTATTTCCAACTTTGTAGCTGTTTTTACAGATTTACTCATTCTCTCTAATTCGAATGAAACAAACTATTTACAAAATTATACCTTTATAAATAAAAATTCATATAGGAAAATATTGCTCACGATATTAATCCTTACTGTTTAAGACATATCGTTTCGATGATTCCTTGAATCATTACATTTATGTTAATCACAGCATCACCATTCAACAACTGTTATCAACGAATTGGCTAATTCCACCGAAGTTCTCGATTACTGCTGCAAGTTTTCATCGTAAAATAAATCTCCAACGAATGCGATTATGACTGTTACCAGTCGTTTAATCAATTCCCTCCTTAAATGTTTGCAATGACACTAAATTAAAAAGACAATAGCTACTGAGATTCTGCTACCGAGAGGCGATCCATTATCCACTCAGAATTCCGGATGAGAATTTTCTTATTGTCTTATGAAGGTCATAGTAGATACCACATTTGAAAGTTCAAAGGTCGCTCGAGAGTGACTTAGGCCAACTACAGAACAATGTCGCACAGACCGAACAGCAACAGGACAATGTCTTATAAAAAGACCAGCATTAGGACAATATCATACAGACCGACCAGTAACAGGATAATGTCCTATAGAAAGACCACCACTGGATAATGTCCTATAGAAAGACCACCACAGCATAATGTCCTACAGACCGACCCGTGAAAGGAAAATATCCTACAGACCGTCCTCTGACAGGACAATGCCTTACAGAACGGCCCGTGAGGGGAAAATGTCCTACAGACCGATCCGAGAGAGGAAAATGTCCTACAGACCGACTCATGACAGGAAAATTTCCTACAAACTGACCCGTGACAGGAAAATGTACTCCAGACCAACCTGTGCCAGGAAAATGTCATACAGACCGACCAGTGACTGGAAAATGTCCTACAGACTGACCCATGACAGGAAAATGTCTTACAGATGGCCATTACAGAAAAATGTCCTACAGACCGACCCGTGACAGATAAATATCCGACAAACCGACACAGGACAGAAAAAAAATTTACAGACTGACCTGTGACAAGAATATGTCCTACAGACCGACCTGTAAATTGAAATTTCTTACGCACTAATACAACAGGACAAAGTCCTTCAAACCGTCCAGTGATAGGAAAATGTCCTACGGATCGACCCGTGACAAGACAATGTCCTACCAACCTACCCGTGACAGGAATATTTCCTACAGACCGACCCATGAAAGGGCAATGACCTACAGACTGACCAGATGCAGGACAATGTCCTACAGATTAACCCGTGACTGGACAATGTCCTACAAACCTACCCGGGACTGGAAAATGTCCTACGGATCGACCTGTGACAGGACAATGTCCTACCGACCGACCCGTGACAGGAATATTTCCTACAGACCGACTCATGACAGGACAATGACATACAAACTGACCAGTTGCAGGACAATTTCTTACAGACCGACCCGTGACAGGAAAATGTCCTATAGACTGACCCATTACAGAAAAATGTCCTATAGACTATATGTGATAGGAAAATGTCATACAGACCAACCCATGACAGGGCAATATCCTTCAGACTGACCCGTGACAGGGCAATGTCCTAAAGACCAACCAGTGAGAGGAAAATATCCTACAGACCCACTGTGACAGGAAAATGTCCTACAACCTGACCAGCAACAGGACAATGTTCTGCAGACCTACCAGCCACAGGACAATGTTTTACTGACCGACCTGTGACAGTACAATGTCCTACTAACCGAAAAGCTACAGCACAATTTCCTACAGACCAACCTATAGACCTATCTGTGACAGAAAAGTGTCCTACAGACCGACCCATGACAGTACAATGCTCTATAGACCAAACTGCCATAGAACAATGTCCCACAGACTGACCAGTGATAGACAAATGCACAACAGACTGATCCGTGAGGGGACAATGTCCTACAGACTAACACGGGACAAAAC
>NC_090742.1:121856330-121863830 GCF_036898095.1 Palaemon carinicauda | reverse complement strand
GGGTAGGGGGCCTACACAGTTGACGTGAATGTGTGCAAAACGACGCTGAGGTTAAGGAAAGGTGCCCAGTCCTGAATCCGTGTGTGGATGTACTTTGGAAGTTTGGCAAGAAGTACAGGCGCGGACCCAATCCTTAGCATCCTTAGGAATGCCGTGCAAAATGAACTTCGTCTTCAGCAGCTGTGCAGTAGAACGGCACGAGGGATGTGAAAGGCCATGAATGAAATCAAACACCTACCGGCGCATGGGAGCAGGAATTCAAGATAGCGGTCTACCAGTACTGACGTCACAGAGGAGGGTGGTGTTCTAGTCTTCGAGGGGGAAGTCCTCCCAACGGAGGGACGTGCAGGATGTCCTACATGGTTGATACTCTGGATCCTGTCATTGGGCTTCAACCAAGGCGTTGCAATCCAATCCCAGTTGAATGGCAGCAAACGTGTTTCTTGACAGGGCATTGGCAACGGGACTCATTTTCCCAGGGACGTATTGAAGGGTGCAATTGTATTCACCAACGGCGGAGAGATGTGGGCATTGACGGACAGACCAGACGTCAGACTGTCGAGTGTAGGCGTGCACCAGAGGCATGTGGTCTGTGCGAATGACGAAGGGCGTACCTTCTAAGAAATGGCGAAAGTGACGGACAGCTAAGTGCACCGCCAGCAATTCTTGATCGAAGGTAGAATAACCCGATTCTGCCTTGGACAGTTTTCTTCTGAAGAGGCCCAATGGGCGGGGCAAGCCGTTGACCACCTGGTCCAGTACTGCACCAATAGCAACGTGGCTGGCATCGGTGGGGAGAAGGAGGGGGGCATGTGGGATAGGAAAAGTGAGAGCCGCAGCGGTTGATAGTGCCTTCTGTGCATTGCAGAAGGCCGCTTCTTGAAGGGGTACCCACTTCAGGTCCTTTGGCTTGCCCTTGAGGGAGGCGTAGAGGGGAGCAAGAGTGGCGACAATAGCTTGAAGAAAATGGCGATAATAGTTGCTCATGGCCAAGAATTCCTGCTGAGCTTTGACGGTCGAGGGCGCGAGGAAGTCCTGAACGGCTGCTACCTTCTCAGGGAGGGGATGGACTCCTTCAGGAGTGATGCGGTGCCCTAAGAACGACACTTCATTGGCGCCAAAGGTACACTTGTCGTACCGGACTACAAGGCCGTTTTGTTGCAGGCGGTCGAGCACGATGCGCAGGTGATGGAGGTGTTCCTCTTTTGAGGAGGAGAACACAAGTATGTCGTCCACATGGCATACACAGAAGGGGAGGTCCCCTAAGATGCAATCCATGAGACGTTCAAGCTTGTCCTCAGCATTACGAAGGCTATAACAGGAGTAATTGAAGGTGTATGTTCCAAACGGAGTGGGGATGGCGGTCTTGAGGATGTCTTTTGGGTTCATAGGCACCTGATAATATCCCTTCAGGAGGTCGAGCGTAGAGAAAACCTTCGCTTTGTGCAGGTATGAGGGCTCGTCGGCGATAATTGGGAGGGGGTAGTGATCCGGTTCTGTTTGCATGTTCAGGCACCTGTAATCCCCGCACGGACGGAAGGAGCCGTCTTTCTTCAGAACGATGTGTAAGGGTGACGACCATGGGCTGGAGACTTTTTGGCAAAGGCCCATTTCCTCCATTTCGGCGAAGGTCTGTTTGGTTTCTGCCAATCATTCCAGTGCCAGACATCTGAATTTTGCGAAGACTGGATGTCCTTTCGTCTTGATATGGTAATAAATACCGTGCTTGGCAGGTGCCGTGGGCGTTTGGCGAAGCTCTGGACGGAAATCTTCCGGGTGCGACGTGAGGAAGTGAGGGGTCAGGCATCTGTGGGTGCGCTGATGTGGAGAGCGAGGTTGGAGGGGTCAGGTTGAAGAGGTGTCTGCAAGTTCGAGTGTGCGTTGACCAATAGTTGGTGGGCGACATCGACCAGAAGGTGGAAATGAGAGAGGAAATCCGCACCGAGGATTGGCAAAGTGACATCAGCAACGAGAAACTTCCAATTAAATTTACTGTTTCCGAACGATAATGTGAGGTTCTCATAACCGTAGGTGGGTATCGCAGATCCGTTGGTAGCTACCAAGCGGACGTCACCAGACGTAGACAGACTACGTCGTGTCCTGAAGAGTTCCCTTGGCAAAAGAAAACGACAAGCAGCCGTGTTTACCAAAAATCCCAACGCCCGTTCCTCCATCATGTAAAAAGAAAAGATTAGAAACACGGGAGGCCACTTCTACGAGCGATGGCCTACTTACAAGTTTTTTGGCCACTGACAATCCTTGGCACATTTCTTTGCAGTTGCCCCGAATCTGTTGTGGTACTAGCAAAACTGGGGTGGATGGGAGGTGGTAAGTGGCTGTAGAAGTCGTTGGTTGGGGCGCGAGCGAGTGGTGGGTGTTGGGTGGCTTTGTCACCGCTTTGGCACGTCACGGAGCAGGCGTGTATGTTCTATGACATTCATGTCAGCTTCGGTTACGTTGAATAGGTGTCCTCTTCGTCAGGAGTGGAGGCGTTGATGGAGGTCTTGAAGTGGCTGTCCATAAGGGCATCGGCTTTGGTCATCAAGTCCTTTATGGGTTCACCTTACGAGGAGAGCCGTCTGCGGCAGGTTGCAGGTGAGCGATACTGGTCATTTCCCTTAGTGTGAGCGAAGCCCTTTGGTCCCCAAAGGGTTGTTGAGAGAGCTGAAAAAGCTTTGCTATACGGGCAGCTGGCAACGGCGAGTACTGCTGCAGAAGGTATGTTTTGAGGGCGTCATACTCTATTGGGGTGTCTCCTTGCTCATGAAGCCAGTCGGATATTGCTTTGGTGGTTGAGCTAGGCACGCCCTTGATGCGAAACTGGACTTCTTCGCGCTGAAACCAAGCAAACGCCTCTCCGCTGGTGAATGATGAAAGTTTCAATGGGGCAGCCGCAGCGACAACTTCCGTAGAGTCCGCCATAGTACCGACGACGGAGGGGCGGGGGGCGGGGGGGGGGGGGGGGTTTGAAGGCGGGAGGAGCAAGTCGACTTCCGAGGTCACCAATGTGACGTGCCGAGAGAAGGTTGTGACTCAAAGACAGGATGAAAGCAACTGAGTAACTTTATTACAGAACACTCTCCTTTCTATACAAAAACTCAATGCAACAGGAAATTTCCTGTTCAACCGACACCGCACCGATTAACAGTTAACGGTGAGAATAACAGACACATTATTTCAGGATCCATGCAACAGGAAATTTCCTGTTAAACCAACACCGCATCAGTTAACACTTAACGGTGAGAAAAACATACATGTTATTTCAGGTTCTTTTTAGTGCGAGGGGAGAGCGAAGATATAACCATAATATATACACAAAATGAAATGTCGTTACTATGTACGATCGTGTGACAAACGGGTGGTACAGTGTATTTCTTTGGGAACAAGATCGGATTATCAAAGATATATTTTGATATTTACCGATAAGTTATTTCAGGAAGATATTTTCTGTAATGTTTTCTATTATGTTACATCGTATAAAATAGATGTGAATCCGAAATGTAGGACACACCTATCTCTTTTTGTTGAACTAATTCGGGAAACTGTATTTATCAAAAAAGATATTAACAAGCACCTGTGACTAGGAACTTAGGGAAAAAATTATATGACAATATTCATCTAGTAATGAGCAACGTGTATTGGTTACTATAAAAAACTAATAATTAGATTTAACATGTAAGACAAATTTCAATTATATAATTTCAAGGAAAAATATATTATCATATATCAAATTTTCTAGCATACACGGGGTATGAAAGGTTTATATACATCAAATAAATGACATTATTGTTTACTCCATTATGTTGGATGAACACTGGTAAAAGAAAATAAAAAGCAGGGAAGAAAAGAGTTAATAAAAAAAGGGAGAGTCTAACAAAGAAGTAATGCGAATACGACAAAAGCAATTTCAGTATTTACTGAAAAAATTCCTTGCATGAAACAGGGATTACATTGTTAGTATTTAAGGTAATTACTGAAGCTTTTTCCTGATTAAAAGTAAAATTCCTTTTTCAATAATGTATTATTCATGTATGAAGTTTAACCAACTGAAAGTTATTATGAATTGTACATGAATTTATAGAGAGAGAGAGAGAGAGAGAGAGAGAGAGAGAGAGAGAGAGAGAGAGAGAGAGAGAGAGAGAGGGGAATGTTATTTCTATATTGCTTTGATTGATCTTCGAGCTGAGCCTGGTACTTTTGTGCAACCCCAATAACGTAATAATATATCCCTAATGCGCGCGAAAAAACCTATTTCCTGATATAGTTCATCGCTGTCTAACCCCATGTGGGGATTTTTTATTTAGAGGAACTTTTCAACCTTAGAGCCCGAATGCAGATTTTGTGGGCAAAAATCTTGGAAATCACAGTATATAATCTAAAATGATTTCTGCATAAAATTTCAGAAGCAAAAATTTTCTATATAACATAATATTCTTAAACGAATTATTCAAAACCAAAAACAAGATTTTTCAACGCAAAGCATCATGTACTATATATATATATATATATATATATATATATATATATATATATATATATATATATATATATATATATATATATATATATATATATATATATATATACATATATATATATATATATATTAGTCCAGCCGTTTTCAGTAAAAATCATTCAAATTTGGTTAAAAGCACCAAATTTTGCACAAAGTTAGCTTGAGATGTACCTTTTGAAATGTGATAAAGACTCATTTGATATCTTTCCAATATGGCCGCTTTTTTCAAGATGGCCGCCAAAAATCTGGAAAATGCTGCTATTTGAAGGATTTTCATCGTATAGTCACAATTTTGGAGTCTAAACCAATATTTTCAAGGATTTTCTAAAAGTTAAAAGCAAATGTAAGCACATCAGACAAATAATTAAGGAGCAAATGGCCTTTTTGTTACAGAAATTGCCTACAAAAATATTAAACCTGCTATAATCACATTTGTTCTGTAATTTAACGCGAAGTAAAGAATGTATTTGAATGTCAAACATAAGTACAGTATTTTATTAAATCAATATGAAGAGTTTTATATTAACTTAATCCCAAAGTAGGTCTTATCCATGTAACCATCAATTGCTAGTACAGTACTGAAATGACTAATTTAAGTACATAGTCTAATCACACACGGTCACAATCCCCCCAGCATTTGCACAGAGCCGTACTTGCTATTTGTGCTTTCAATCACTTGCATCTTCCTCTGCAGCCTTTGACACATCCACATTTCAGGAATTCCATACAGGAAACTGATGCTTGAGGCAGATCTGACCAATAGGGTTCCCATGCATTCCCAGGTCCTTTTATCCAACCCCTTTCAACAAGTGAAGGTAACACGGGAATGGGGAGAAGTGACTAGCCCCAAACATGATCCTCTTGATAAGATGCTCTTCTGACAGGCTAGTAGAGAGCAGCAGAAGTTGGTGGTATGAGATCAATAGTCCTGCCCTTCCTGGTGAAGAGATCTTTTCTCGCTTCATCAGCTGATGTGGCAGTGCTTGTTTTGTCATAAAGCAGAACAACAAATCGCTCAAAGTTTGCCATGTGCTGGTCAATTCTCTCCATTGTTGGTACATTCCCAAGGTCTGCAAACACCTCTGTTACACTTTCACACATTTGCTACGTCTCCCAAGAAGATTTCTTCCCTTTACCAGCAAAGTAGGATGTGTTGTCACACCCGCTGAAGGCATGAAACATAGGCAGAGCTCGACACTTTGGACTTAAAGAACCAGCTATGGTGTGTACAGGGATATATTTGAAGTTGTCCCCAAACCCAAAGCTGATCCACAGTTCACTTGCATGAATTGGAAGACACAATGCTATAGCTAACACTACTACATCAGTGTCCACAGTTCTGATCATGATCCTCTCACAACCATGTTGAACAGCACCTTTTGCATGGAGAAGAAGCCTTTAGTCTGCTTCCTCATGGGAGCACGGAGATATTTGATCAATACTGTCCCTCTCGGGGTTGCAAAGGACCAATTCTTCTTTTGTGGACATAATTTGCTTGCCCTCTGGACAGCTGACAGTAGTACATTGATCCGCTAGAAAACTGAAGAGCTCGGCTTTGTTTGCATCACACCGCAAGAAAGCCTTGCAGTTGCCAGGAACAGGAGTGTTAGCCTTTACTTTTTTGTGGTACCCCTCTCCTCTGAGACTCCTAGCAGTCGCCTTCAGACTGTCTTGGAAGTACTGATCAAAGATAATATCAACTCTTCTTGCTGACTTCAGTTGACGCTTTACATGTGGTACAAATACCTGGTCAGTATACTCTTGAAATGTTCTTGATGCACCTGGGTTAAGCATATCAACAATGGCGGCTCCATCTAGAAGAACTGCATCAGTATCAGGCTTGTCCTTGATTGTGGTACTATGCTGTGTAAGGAATGGGAGAAGATCAGCTTTGGTCCTATGTCGAAGTTTCCTACCCTGTGACAATGAAAGTGGACTGGACTGATTCTCATGGTGGAAAAACTCATCAATATCCCCATCTCTCACTTGGTAAGACATACAGTTTAGAGAAAAGAGAACAGTCTTGTTTCAATGATGCAGTTTGATGTTTCTCCTTTGACACTTTGCGGGTAAACAGGCAACTGAATAGAGGAAATTTGTTCCTTTTGATAGGGTCTGTCAGACTTTTGGTTCTGTCTTCTAGCCGTTCCTTCACAAAATCACTATATTGTTCATTTCCCACCCTTTTGATATGCCTTACGGTTTCTATAATCTCTTTGTCTACAACATCCTGGATGCCTAATACAAGAAGATCAGATGAATCTTCTATGAATGGATTTCCCATGTCTTCTAATGTATCACACAAGGATTTGACTTGCTTTCTGTATGCTGTCTGTACCCCCTGTTAAGCTTCATGGTGTCTTTGGTCTGAAGGCTTTTCCGCCTGTCCCCGGAATCCTTCCACCACAGTTTCAAACGCATTCACAACTCTTGACACTTCTGGTCTAGCCACCATCCATCTTTGGAGTTGTGCACTGTTTTCACTTAGGCCCACAGCACCACCATCTCCTTTAACCTGTTTGTTGTTCTGTTCGTGAGCTTGGTCTAATGGGATGCCTGAAAATGAGTGTTGTGTTTTGTGAACAACAAACTTTCCCTCTGAAAATTCAGCAGCAACCTCAGGATGCATCAAATCTAGGGAAGCTATATCTCTAATATGCACTGCAACCCAACGAGCATAATTTTGGTGGTCAAGTGCAAAGAACCATGGAGCCAGCTTTGTGAGTGCAGCCTTGTACAGATTGAAGTTGCCTTGTCGCAGTGATTGGAGGAACACCATCAAAGCTAGTTCTAGGTCAAGTGTGATGGACCAGAAGTTAAACACAGGGACTGCATTTTCCATTTTCACTCTCCGTTGCTCGAAACTTAGAGGATCTGTGGTGTGGTCTTCTGTTTGGTGACGCTTGTAGGCTTTATCAGTGAGAATGTACAAGCTCCCTGCGGTCACCTCGTGGGCATGCCTCGTTCTCATTATATGTGAAGCC
>NC_090742.1:121843830-121846330 GCF_036898095.1 Palaemon carinicauda | reverse complement strand
TATTTGATTAAATATAAGTCATATGCATTATATTGTTTGGTCATTTGTATATGTATATCAGTATTTGTCTTCCTCTTCTACTGGATCTCATATAGTTCCCTCTCATTAAAACCCAAGTTCCTCAGGACACTTCACCGCTAAACCAGATATGAATGAAATCAATGGATAGATGTAAATAGCAAAATAAATGCCCAACCAGAGCAGTAATAACTATATATATTCTGCACCTAATTCCAAGTAACAATGTCCCCAATAGAAGTTTGTGAAATAAATTGTAAAGAACCAACTTTCACGATCCCGAAACCACTACCTCTATGAAAATAGATAAATTCATGAAAACTATAAATCTCGGTCGGATTGACAATTCTACTGAACACACTTCCATTTATTTCCTTTGCTTTTTCCGACAGTTTTCATTTCTAATTCAGCACCGTGTGACCTCATAGAATGCTCCTAATCTCCACTGACCACATAATCAACTTGAGTGGTTTTGGTTGAGCTGCACACCTGTTGCTCAAAGGGGAGTTTAATCCTGGTATGGATCAGTAATTTGGTATTTCATTAATTGCACCATTTCCAATATTACTGATATGCTGGAGACCGGATGAAATCGTTAAAACCATCTGCAAGCTCAGAGGAATGTAATGTATATGTTAGATGAAATGCCATCTGGGATTTTAATCACATGTTTTAATTGAAAATAAAATTTATAAATATTCTAAAAGAATAATAGGAGTTTAAAGTATAGTAGGGTAATGGAAAGTGTCTTTATCATCTTCATACGAAAAGTAGCTTATAACCAGATAACATAAACTCCAACCATATCCTTGGTGCAATCCAAACTCTTCTTATTCGATAGAAATACGAAAGGCCAAACTTTTCTATGGATTGAATGACCACCAAAGACCTGTCCTGTGCAACCTACACAAAAGATAAACTTAACTTTAATTTTGCTTATCAAACAAAGCATTGTTATGAACTTGTTGCTATAGAATGATATTCAATATTCAGTCTGCGTTCTCTGATTATACATTCCTGCCTCTGTATTGAGGATTACTGTATAATCAATTTTCTTTATATCCTGTATGATGAATTTTGTTTCTTTTTCTTTCTAGTTATCACCATTTACTCTTAAGATCGCATTGTGTACTGAAAGTTCCTTAGGTTTCCTTTTGATTTGGCCCCAATATGAGAAGTGCCTTCATGAAATTCCTATACTCAGAAACCTGTACAATAATGTATGCGAGGCATTTTGAATCTAAATTGTTTTTGATAGATAATCTACTGGTAAAACTTTTCATGAAATTAAAGGTACATGTCTGCCGTCACAAAATAAACAAATATTTTGATAATCACTTGATAATAATATATAATCTTGACGCTATCCTCTAATAGAGAATACACATCAATAGGAAAGTTCTTTATGGTTTGCCTCGTGTGATAAAAACATTGATACTCTTTTTTTTATGGTTTATCTAATCTTTATCATTATCATCATCATCTCCTCCTAAGCCTATTGACGCAAAGGGCCTCGGTTAGATTTCACCAGTCGTCTCTATCTTGAGCTTTTAATCAATACTTCTCCATTCATCATCTTCTATTTCACGCTTTAGTCCTCAGCCACGTAGGCCTAGGTCTTCCAACTCTTCTATTGCCTTGTGAAGACAAGTTGAAAGTTTGGTGAACTAAACTCTCTTGGGGAGTGCGAAGAGCATACCCAAACCATTTTCATCTACCACTCACCAAGATCTCATCCACACATGGCACTCAAGTAATCTCTTATAGTTTCGTTTTTAATTCTGTCCTGCCATTGAACTCCTAATATTCTTCTGATGGCTTTGTTCTCAAATATTCATTATGCCATTAATCAATTAATTGATATAGTTCTTTACATATTTTTATTTATTTGTTTTACATCAGTCAATTATTTATTTGCTAATTTGCCTAATCATTAATTTTATTTCCATCTATAAAGATCTGCTTTAGTTTTGTCCAAAGTTGTACAAAGTTCTCTTTTTAATCCACATAATACGTACATGCCCACTAGTTTGTTAAGATGGCCTAGAATTACCAGGAGATAATCAATCATTGTTTATATTCCAACAATATATAAGGTTGAGGATTGATCGATTGATTTTGAGTTTTCTGGGATCATGATTTCGAAGTCATTGACGTCCATATAATTTGTTATAAATAAAGAATTAAAGGAAATTCAATTAAAAACCATAAAAACGAAGACGTCATTTTATAAACTTGAATAGCTTTCGGAAGACCGGCTTTACAAGGGCAACACCAAACAGAGAATCAATTATATACTTATATAAGCCAAACCGGAAATGTATTTTCGGAGAATGCAATTTGATTAGCTGCCTTTCCGAAATACCTTTCAAAGATACCCAACAAAAAAACTCACACGATAAAAATCCAGCCATAAACACCAAACAGAAGTGAGCTATACACCAATGCATTTTCGGAAATCACTGAGGAAATTGCATTAGCT
>NC_090742.1:121831330-121838830 GCF_036898095.1 Palaemon carinicauda | reverse complement strand
TCTGATTCTTGGCTACTGTCGGCGGCATGGTTTTATTACCTTTGCCGGCCGGCAGTGGAATCACAGCCTGAATTCGCTGGCCGCTACGGTTTTAGTGTTTTCAGCAGTCGGCTGGCAATGATTGCCGGCCGGCACACAGTCGCGACTCAGTGGGCTGCCGCCTATTAGTTAAAGATAGTATATCTTTGATCTATAAAGGGGTAGTTGCCGGCCGGCACAATAACATGCGATGTACAGTAGTTGCTATATTCGTAGTGTAGTACACACTGCATTAGTAGAAACTGCTGTACAGAGTTTGTGATAACACTAATGTTCTTCATCATACTTAATGTTATCTTGTACAGCCTTTTGTTGAGACCGTACTTTATATAGAAAGTGAGTTCTTTCTGTATCCTTTCAATCCCGTATATTAAAACTACACATTAAATTTCCGTTTAGGAAATTACATAAGGTATTCTAGTATAGAATTAACCTTAGTTTTAATATTTTGGGAGGTTACAGCAATTGACTGAACAGGAAAGACAAGTATGTGTCTTTCCCTCTTTCTTTTATAGCTTTTCTATATAAGCTAAACGTTTTAATGTAAGTGAAAAGCCTTCACTTGATACTCATGTATTTTTCTTCTCTTTACAGGAGGACCATCCGAAGTGCGGGAGTGTGTTCTGTAATGTCCGCAGTAAGAACTTCTGTGGACATCATTATTGCAGGAGGCACGCAGCATGCACAGCCTCCAGAGGTGTTCTCCGCTATGGGGACGCTCAGGTTTGTACAGTTTGTTCTAACCTGATTACCGAGGCTTTTGACGACCCTAAGTCAACAGAGTCAAGAGATGCTGCCAGGGAAACGTTACGATCCTGGGTGAGGGGTTTTCAAAAAAACACCTCAGGTCCCTACCTTCCTAATGAGAAGATGAGGGCCTACCTTTTCCCTAAAGCATCGGCTGATGCAATCATCCCCCAGCCTCAGGTGGAGATACCAATTGCCCTGAATCTAGTAGATTCTGAAGTCTCAGCTGCCCTTCAAGACATCCAAGTGGACGATAGGATGTCGGGGGTGTCGGATTCTACTGAGAAGGACCTTCTAGGAGAAGGTCAGGAGGAGGAGCTGTTTCAGACTCCTCAAATAGAAGAACAAGAAATCGACGAAGTGTCGGTTACGTCGGTTCCGGACCCAGAACCGGTTCCTTCTACATCGTCTGCTATCCCAGATGAACTGGGAAAGACTCTTTCTTCCATTGTTGAGATGATCCAACAAATTCAAAGGAAGAATGATGAGAAGGAAGCTGCAATGAAACTGGAGTTATGTAGACTTGCAGCATCACGTGGGCCCTAGAAGTGGCTCATCGTGAAGGATCTTCCCTTGTGCTCGAATACCGATCCTTGGAAGTATGCCGAACACATGACAATGACAACCGGGGAGATCATGATCTCAGAAAAGATGGGAGCAATTCCCCTGGAAGAAGTGGAATTTTGGCTCAACAAAGATTTTGATCTGGACTGCTATGCCAGTCTTAGGACGGAGCCAGCCTTAAAGGAGGAGACAGAGCCGGAGGTCATAGTTTTTGACCAAAGTAAAGCTCAGACGTTACTATCGAGCTCGATGAAAGAGAGGGGCTTCACTAACTCAAAGGTGCCCGCCTTGAGTAGAAGCTTCCCTCCTTTGTGGCCTCTCCTACCAGAGCCTTTCCCTTCTTTGAAAAGGGATATAAGGCTGCCTTAAATGCAGTGGAGGCAGGGGAACCATGCCCCTCCTTGGAGGAGTGCAAGCCGTTATCTCTGACCTTGCCCTTGGACCAAGAAGACTGGAAGGACGTACACCTTACCTTCTCAGTCGGGAAACTAGAAGCTGATATTGCTTAACGCCAGTTCGGTGAGGCGCTTCCAAAACTGTCGGAGGCTCTCTTGCGTAGAGAGCAAGAGACAAAGGAAAGACTTGCGGCATCCATGTCGTTGCAATCAACACTAGAAACGATGGCAAGTGACCCCAAGAACCAGGATATGTCCATGGTTGTGGCCAAAACCCATCTGGCCACAGTTACGAAGGATTTCTATAGCTTTATTAAAGCTAGGAGAGCCTGTAGAGAGTTTGTGTTCGCCTCGGTTGCGGTGAGGCACGAACCGAGGAAACTGATCTCCTCTCGTATTTGGGGTAAAGACCTCTTACCCAATGAAGTGGTTAAAGAGGTAGTAGACAAAAGGCCTAGGCCATCCTCTCGGCCGGCTAAACCCTACCGACAGCAACATCAACAACAACTTCCTGTGACCACGGTGGCTCAGACGGTGGCACAACCTCCAACCACGTACCAGCTGGTACCTCAACAAACGGCGACACTGTCGCCAGTTCTTAACCCAGCCTCCGAGAAGGAGACTTCTTCCTTTCGTTCGAGAGCCAGAGGAACAACCAGAGGTTCTTCTAGACGCCCTTCAAGAGGAAGGGGATCCAGGGGAGGATGCGGTCAAGGAAGCAAGGCCTCAGGTCCACAACAGCAGAAGTAGATACTTCCAGTAGGAGGGAGATTACATCTTTTTAAGGATCGCTGGACCTTCGATCCCTGGGCCCACAGCCTAAATAAGAATGGACTAGGTTGGAGCTGGAGCAGTCTTCCACCTCAATTTCCTCAATTTTTCCAACACTCAACCCCCGCTCTGGAAGAATATGTCCGAGAGCTCTTAGTCAAAAGAGTAATTCGGAAGTTTAAGTCCATCAAATTCCAAGGAAGGCTGTTTTGTGTTCCAAAGGAGGACTCAGAAAAACTCAGAGTCATTCTGGCCATATGCTGTGTCTATAGACTTATCTGACGCTTATTGGCACGTTCCAATTATTCGTCACCTCTCCCCCTACCTAGGCTTCAAGTTACTTTGGTAACTTTACGCCTTCAGAACCATGCCTTTCGGGCTAAACATAGCCCCAAGGATTTTCACGAAGCTCGCGAACGCAGCCGTCCATCAGTTATGCCTAAAAGGGTTCCAAGTAGTAGCCTACTCGGATGACTGGCTGGTTTGGGCAGCATCCAGGACAGTATGCATGCAAGCTTTTAAGATAGTGATCCAGTTCCTAGAACATATGGGATTCAAGATCAACATCAAAAAGTCTCGTCTTTCTCCAGCTCAAAAATTTCGGTGCTTGGGAATCCACTGGAATTTGGAGTCACATCGACTTTCCATTCCTAGTAAGAAGAGGAAAGAAATAGCAGGATCTGTCAAGAGACTATTGAAATCCAAACGGATGTCAAGACGCGAACAGGAGAGAGTGCTGGGCTCTCTACAGTTTGCTTCGATAACAGATCCAGTGCTAAGAGCACAGCTTAAGGATGCAACAGGAGGCTGGCGAAAATATGCATCAAACGTGAAAAAATGGCACCTGTCAGCAGTTCACATTCAAGAGTTCCGCAATGTGACAGCGGACGCTCTATCTAGGTTTACACCTATAGAGTCAGAATGGTCCCTTGACGCAGGATCATTCTCCTTCATCTTGAGTCAAGTCCCAGAGCTGCAGATAGGCCTCTTTGCGACGAAAGACAACAAGAAAATAGTTCGTTACGTGTCCCCTACCGGATCCATCCCTGTCTCAGTGAGTACAGAAGTCGACTGTCTTCGCTCCCTCACAGAAAACACGGAACCTACATCTCATGATTTTCTCTCCTTAACGATGAGAAAAAGATTCGGTGTTTAAAAGTCTGTTTAGACTTTTGGAGGAAACCAGAAGACATTATGAGGCTTCAGGGAAGAAATAGCTATCCTTTGTCAAGGTGAAGAAACTGAAAGAAATCCCGACAGATTCCTATTTATCATTCTTCATTCTCCTTCATGAGCAAGGTTTAGCAGCCTACACAATTCTATTGTTCAAGCCTGCCTTGACAAATCAGATACCAAATGCCTTACAGGTCGACCTTTCTAACGACGTTCTTGATGAACTAGCCCTTCAGCGCTTCCAAAGACCATTTGCTTGGTCATTAGATATGATTCCTCATTGTGTATAAATAATGAACAATGAGGAATGGGCTTAGAAGGTTTTGAATTTAAGTCATATTTCTGTTTGTACTTGCCTTGGGGACCAGAGTTAGGCCACGTCCAGTTCTTGGAGGCAGAACTGATTTTATTTCCAGACCTAATGTTTCTTACCAGGAACAAGCTACCCACCAACAGGTGGGGTCCCTAGAGAATTTGCCCTCTGGAGGAAGATGCATCTCTATGTCCAGTGGAGTGCCTAAAGGTCTATCTTCATAGAACTTCAGACTTTATGGGAGGACAGCTGTTCAGAAGAGAAACCCTGGGTTCAAAGTTATCTATAACTAAGGGCAAAATTCACCCGTGTTATTTGCAGAACGGATCCAGACAGTACACCCGTTAGTCATGATCCAAGGAAAGTTGCCTCCTCCATAAAATTTCTTTAATTATATGGACTCTGAACATCCTTGTTTGCACACCGGCTGGTAGTCATCCAAGGCGTTCTTTATGCACTATGCGAAGCAAGTGGAGCAACTTATGAGATCTGTGGTAGCAGCAGGTAGAATTCTTTAACCTTCAGTTTTAAGTCTGCGAGGATCAGTGTAATTAATTTGGGACGATTAATTAAGAGGGTGCGAGTGTAGTCACTGTATGTTACTACACGCTGAGCGATAGGCCACGAAAGTGTCCTTACGAACTGTTCCATTGACGTCGGTAATCTATAGCATAATACGGACACTTGTGCCAATCATTTTTTACGCTAGTGTATGTAAACAGTATACAGACTATATCATTATTATTAACAATTCTATTGAAGTGGCAAATCTGTTTCCTAGTAGATGAAACAATATTTTTTGTTGACTGTTTTTCTTTATGCTTTTACGCATATCATCCACATTATATAAATTTTTTAAATGTGATCTGATATGTTCGTTTATTAAATTTTAATATACTAGTTCATAATGAACCCTGCGTCTTTTCGCCCACACTCATTATATTAGAAATGTACTGAGCATTAAGATTAAAATATGGATATTTTTATCATGGTATGTCTTTCGTGACTGTTCCCTGATTCAAGAAAAAGTCCACTCACTCTAACCCTTCCTTGGAAGAGTTGACGTGGTACCCTAACGGGTTGGTGGCAAAGAGGCAAAATTTGTTTCTATGCGGATACAACCATTATCCAATAGTTACTAAGAGTGGTCACTTTGGGGAAGGTGTCACAAATTCATTCTGACTTTGGCGACTCTTATAAAAACTTTGCTTTATAATGTATAGGGCGAGACCACTATACAAGCTTGTCATTTTGTCATCCATAAGTTTTTATGTACTCCTCGAGACCTATCCAGAGTCTAGTATGACTCATCCCTGTAGGGGGCAGGAAGCACTAACATAGTTCATGCTTAGATTAAATGATATATGACGGTAACATCATAGGTCTCTAGGTCTAGACGGACCAGGAAAATACTTTCTTGAGAGTACGGCACTGACTGGGAATCCACAGATACAGTAATGCTCTGGTAAACTTTCATCAGGACGACATGGCCTGAGCCCAAAAAACGGATTTTGAGCGAAGCGAAAAATCTATTTTTGGGTGAGGTAGCCATGTCGTCCTGATGGACCTGCCCTTCCTTTTATTGTAAAAGGGCTGGTTGACCCTTCCCTATAATATATAATACAGTATCTGTACCACCTCGTATATCGCTACAAGGAATAAAGAGGGCGCTACCGCCTTCATCAAATACACACTGGAAACGGAATAGGAGAGATGCCTTATGAGCGGCTCTCTTTTCATTCTCGTTTCAGATTCTTGTCACTATTCCCCCCTTGAAGCGTTAATAATGTTCTGGGCGAGGATAGCTATGTGACGTGTCAAGAATACGTCCTCTGATCTTATGCGATATCCCTGTGAGATTATTTAGGGATATTCGCTCCAGGAGTTAGAATTCTGGATACCTTACGGTAAAATTCTCTGGGAATATCACTGCAGTCAAATATACCTTAGAAAGCTACCTTATAGGAACTTCAAATATACCCTAGAAAGATACCTTATAGGAACTTCCATCAGGACGACATGGCTACCTCACCCAAAAATAGATTTTTTGCTTTGCTCAAAATCCGCTATATATATAAATATACATACATATATATATATATATATATATATATATATATATATATATATATATATATATATATATATATATATAAATATATATGTATATATATATATATATATATATATATATATATATATATATATATATATATATATATATATATAAATATATTTATATTTATATTTATATATATTAATAAATATATATGTATGTATATATATATATATATATATATATATATATATATATATATATATATAAATATATATGTATATATATATATATATATATATATATATATATATATATATATATATATATATATATTTATATTTATATTTATATATATATATTATTAAATATATATGTATGTATATATATATATATGTTTATATATATATATATATATATATATATATATACATATATATGTATATATATATATATATATATATATATATATATATATATATATATGTATATATATATATATATATATATATATATATATATATATATATATATACTGTATATATATACCTTAATCTAATATTAAATGCTAACAGGCAAAACAATCTCGATGGAAAATATCTTTAACATATTATTAATTTAAAAAAATAAAACGACGTGCATACATCCGACTTTAGTCAGTACAATAGAGTTCATTTAGGCAGTTGTAAACCCAAGAGCTACTAGACTATCTTGAGACTCCTTGGTCTTTTCAAAGACCTAATCTAAGCTTCTTCAGACTGTCAATTATGATACTCCACTCAAGATGGCTGACATTAAATTAGTCCTTTAGATTTCATGGATGCGAAATTCTCGTACAATTTTTTTTTCATTTTTTATTTTTTTATCATGAGAGATTGTTGTGGAAGGCGGAAGAGGAAGGATGTATAAGGATAATGATATAGATAAGGATAAGGATAAAGATCAACTTATTTTATCTTCCTAAAGTTAAGAGTAGAAAAACATTAAATTTTCCTCTCTTGTCGCATATTTCCTAAAATGTAATAAGAGTAAATGAAATTTGTAACATTTTCTAACATGTGATAAACGTACTTCAAATGTCGTGTTACAGTTCCTAATGTGTAATAAAAGTCTCTTGAACGTTAGCGTCAGGATAAAAAGGCAGGAAGGACTCTAAAAGGATCACTGCATAAGCTGTTTCATATGAAAAGCTTCAAGCGAGGTCGAATTAGGGATTTGCAAGGGATCCGCGAACTAACTCTGTTTTGTTTGAATGAATCTTTGAAAGAGTAATGGAATTATTCGAGTTTCCACTTGGTAACACTCGCTGTGGGAGGGACCAGGTTGACAGAAAAATTAATTTGAATTTTATTAAGAGATTTTGTCGTAAACTGAATTCCAATTGGATTGAGAACACTTGAAAATTTGCAGAGAGTAATTCTGTAAAATATGCGAGACTAAGG
>NC_090742.1:121808830-121823830 GCF_036898095.1 Palaemon carinicauda | reverse complement strand
TCTCTCTTGATAGCTGAGTGGTAGGGTCCCTGCCGGCATAGTTTCAAGCCGTACAGGTGGTGGTTCGAATCACCACCCGGCCAGAAGCTGTTACCATAAAATGAATTCCAAGTGGATATGTATTCCCAAGATAGAATTCGGTATTAAATGCATTTCGTGGGTGATATTTACATTAATTAAAATCACGTGTGCTTGTGATATATGTTCATTAAAATAACCACGTGTTGCAAACTCACGATTCAGCTATCATGGTGGAGATGGGTTTATTTCAAGTCTGTGAACAGATTCCTGAATTCGACAGGAATATGTAGGGGAACTTGTCATAAACTTTTAGTCTCTCTTGATAGCTGAGTGGTAGGGTCCCTGCCGGCATAGTTTCAAGCCGTACAGGTGGTGGTTCGAATCACCACCCGGCCAGAAGCTGTTACCATAAAATGAATTCCAAGTGGATATGTATTCCCAAGATAGAATTCGGTATTAAATGCATTTCGTGGGTGATATTTACATTAATTAAAATCACGTGTGCTTGTGATATATGTTCATTAAAATAACCACGTGTTGCAAACTCACGATTCAGCTATCATGGTGGAGATGGGTTTATTTCAAGTCTGTGAACAGATTCCTGAATTCGACAGGAATATGTAGGGGAACTTGTCATAAACTTTTAGTCTCTCTTGATAGCTGAGTGGTAGGGTCCCTGCCGGCATAGTTTCAAGCCGTACAGGTGGTGGTTCGAATCACCACCCGGCCAGAAGCTGTTACCATAAAATGAATTCCAAGTGGATATGTATTCCCAAGATAGAATTCGGTATTAAATGCATTTCGTGGGTGATATTTACATTAATTAAAATCACGTGTGCTTGTGATATATGTTCATTAAAATAACCACGTGTTGCAAACTCACGATTCAGCTATCATGGTGGAGATGGGTTTATTTCAAGTCTGTGAACAGATTCCTGAATTCGACAGGAATATGTAGGGGAACTTGTCATAAACTTTTAGTCTCTCTTGATAGCTGAGTGGTAGGGTCCCTGCCGGCATAGTTTCAAGCCGTACAGGTGGTGGTTCGAATCACCACCCGGCCAGAAGCTGTTACCATAAAATGAATTCCAAGTGGATATGTATTCCCAAGATAGAATTCGGTATTAAATGCATTTCGTGGGTGATATTTACATTAATTAAAATCACGTGTGCTTGTGATATATGTTCATTAAAATAACCACGTGTTGCAAACTCACGATTCAGCTATCATGGTGAAGATGGGTTTATTTCAAGTCTGTGAACAGATTCCTGAATTCGACAGGAATATGTAGGGGAACTTGTCAAAAACTTTTAGTCTCTCTTGATAGCTGAGTGGTAGGGTCCCTGCCGGCATAGTTTCAAGCCGTACAGGTGGTGGTTCGAATCACCACCCGGCCAGAAGCTGTTACCATAAAATGAATTCCAAGTGGATATGTATTCCCAAGATAGAATTCGGTATTAAATGCATTTCGTGGGTGATATTTACATTAATTAGAATCACGTGTGTTTGTGATATATGTTCATTAAAATAACCACGTGTTGCAAACTCACGATTCAGCTATCATGGTGGAGATGGGTTTATTTCAAGTCTGTGAACAGATTCCTGAATTCGACAGGAATATGTAGGGGAACTTGTCATAAACTTTTAGTCTCTCTTGATAGCTGAGTGGTAGGGTCCCTGCCGGCATAGTTTCAAGCCGTACAGGTGGTGGTTCGAATCACCACCCGGCCAGAAGCTGTTACCATAAAATGAATTCCAAGTGGATATGTATTCCCAAGATAGAATTCGGTATTAAATGCATTTCGTGGGTGATATTTACATTAATTAAAATCACGTGTGCTTGTGATATATGTTCATTAAAATAACCACGTGTTGCAAACTCACGATTCAGCTATCATGGTGGAGATGGGTTTATTTCAAGTCTGTGAACAGATTCCTGAATTCGACAGGAATATGTAGGGGAACTTGTCATAAACTTTTAGTCTCTCTTGATAGCTGAGTGGTAGGGTCCCTGCCGGCATAGTTTCAAGCCGTACAGGTGGTGGTTCGAATCACCACCCGGCCAGAAGCTGTTACCATAAAATGAATTCCAAGTGGATATGTATTCCCAAGATAGAATTCGGTATTAAATGCATTTCGTGGGTGATATTTACATTAATTAAAATCACGTGTGCTTGTGATATATGTTCATTAAAATAACCACGTGTTGCAAACTCACGATTCAGCTATCATGGTGGAGATGGGTTTATTTCAAGTCTGTGAACAGATTCCTGAATTCGACTGGAATATGTAGGGGAACTTGTCATAAACTTTTAGTCTCTCTTGATAGCTGAGTGGTAGGGTCCCTGCCGGCATAGTTTCAAGCCGTACAGGTGGTGGTTCGAATCACCACCCGGCCAGAAGCTGTTACCATAAAATGAATTCCAAGTGGATATGTATTCCCAAGATAGAATTCGGTATTAAATGCATTTCGTGGGTGATATTTACATTAATTAAAATCACGTGTGCTTGTGATATATGTTCATATATATATATATATATATATATATATATATATATATATATATACATATATATATATATATATATGTATACATATATATACACATACACACTCACACACACGAACATATATATATATATATATATATATATATATATATATATATATATATATATATATATATATATATGTAAAAATACATACATATATATATATATATATATATATATATATATATATATATATATATATATGTAAAAATACATACATATATATATATATATATATATATATATATATATATATATATATATATATATATATATGTATATGTAAAAATACATACATATATATATATATATATATATATATATATATATATATATATACATATATATATATATATATATATATATATATATATATATATATATATATATATAAATATATATATATATATATATATATATATATATATATGTATATATATATACATATATATATATATATATATATATATATATATATATATATATATATATATAAATATATATATATATATATATATATATATATATATATATATATATATATATATATATATATATTGGGCTCAGGCCATGTCCTCCTGATTGAAGTTCCTAATAGGTAGCTTCCTAGGGTATATTTGACTACAGTGATATTCCCAGAGAATTTTACCTTAAGGTATCCAAAATTCTAATTCTTGGAGTGAATATCCCTAAATAATCTCACAAGGATATCGCATAATATCAGAGGACGTATTCTTGACACATCACATAGCTATCTTCACCCCGAACAGTATTAACGCTTCGAGGAGTTACAGTGACAAGAATCTGAAACGAGAATGAAAAGAGAGCCGCTCATAAGGCATCTCTCCTATTTTGTTTCCAGTGTGTATCTGATGAAGGCGGTAGCGCCCTCTTTATTCCTTTTCGTGTAGCTCTACTACTCGGTGTTTTCCCTTGTGTTCTCTCGTTATTTTGGATTTAATTCAACATTTTGATGACTTTTCCGGCCTCCTCTGCCTCTGGAAAGTTGACTATTATCTTTACTATGTATAAATGTAAGCTCTTGTCGTTTTGAATTAAATCAAAAGAGATATTAACGTAAACAAGAGCTGTTGCTTACTGGAGGCATCCTGGATGCTATCGCTCACTATTTATGGGTCATTTAGCTAGCTAGAGCGACATTCCCGGTTTGTTATGCTTTAATAATCTAGCTGTTTAGCTCCTCTAGGAATGTTTATATAATGCTGTTAGTATTTAGTTTGGTGATTTAGGTAACCGGTCTTGCCCTTCGCAAGGCTTAGTAGCCTAGGCGTCTGGCCCTATTACTTTCATGCATGATATAAGTTTTCCCGTGTGTTATATTATTGAAGCTATAGGGAAATATTTTATACATGTAAGATATTGTTGAATGTTCTTTCCAAGATTTTATACGAGAGAGTTTCGGTGAATTAGGTAATCGATTCTCACCGCACCTAGGCTAGTAACCTAGGTACAGTAGTATACTTTCGCACATCCCCGATTGTTCTTTTCTCCTCCTGAGGCTAAGTTCAATCCCTCTCTCCCTCTGAGTAAGCCTTAGGCTTAATCCTAGTGGTTCTATCTGTATAATAATTCAGGTATAACTATACGAAGATATGTCTGTCCTGACCTGATAACCAGAGTGACTGGTTTTTTGGGTTAGGGCAGAACATCAGAGTTTCTAGTCTGTAGTCTGCTTCTTCCTAGCATAGAGAATGAGTCTCCCTTGCTAGGTTAGGGGTGGATACAGGAAGCTTTGCTTCCCTAGTCCACGTCTGAAGGATTCAGTACGAGATGGTTCCTTCCTCTAGTGGCCTAGCAGACTGTCCTGTGTTGTTTTTCTCGGGCTGGAGAATGAGTTTTCTCTGTTGCCTGGCGAAATAACTTCACCTAACTTTGTTCTGGTTGGGAGGAGGATAGCAAGTATTGCCAGTCTTCCTCCTTGATAGACAACTCTAGGTTAGGATGAGCTTCCCTAAATGCTGAGTGTGTCTCTTGCTAGAACGAAGTTTATAGGACCCTTATCCCTTCCCCCCCTTTCTTTCTTTTATTATCTTTTGGCCACAGTCCTACTTCCGTACCTAGTGTAGGTTAGGATGGAGGACCGGCTCATCTCTCTGCCGGCTGGCAATTACGTTTCGGCCGGCAGAGACCCCTTGTTCTTTGCAGAGTGAACCCCAGACCTCCCTTGGTCTCCCTTCCATGTCTGCCGTTAGAGTCCGGCAGGCTATGGATTTTTTGGAAGACTGAATGCTACATTCTCCCCTTCCATAAGTTCACTCTTTCTGGATGGAAGGTCGTATGGCAATGCCTTCTCATAACCTCACATCCATACTCTTTCTCTGACTATTGTGTCGTATCCCTAACCCGGCTGCCGGCTTAACAGCCGACAGCCGGCAAGGCGGAGGTTCTCTGGTTCTAGCTACTGCCGGCGGGCATGAGTATTGCTACCTTTGCCTGCCGGCAGTGGAAACCCATCCCAAATCTGCTGGCCACTATGATTAGCGGCCAGCAGCCGGGTTTTAGTGTTTTCAGCTGTCGACCAGCAATGATTGCCGGCCGGCACTCATTTGCGAACCAGTGGACTGCCGCCTATTAGTGAAAGGTAGTATATCTTTGAACTATACAAGGTTAGATGCCGGCCGTGACAACAGTATGCGATGTACAGTATTTACTATATTTGTAGTGTAGTACACACTGCATTAGTAATACTACAGTACAGAGTTTGTGATAACACTAAAGTTCTTCAACATACTTAATGTTATCTTGTACAGCCTTTTGTTGAGTCCGTACAATATGTAGAAAGTGAGTTCTTTCTGTATTCTTTCTATCCCGTATATTAAAATTTTATTTCAAGGTGTGAACTACACCTTAAATTTCCGTTTAGGAAATTACATAAGGTTTTCTAGAATAGAATTAACCTTAGTTTTAATATCTTGGGAGGTTACAGCAATTGACTGGACAGGTTATACAAATATGTGTCTTTCCTTCTTTCTTTTATAGCTTTTCTATATAAGCTACATGTTTTAATATAAGTGAAAAGCCTTCACTTGATACTCATCGATTTTTCTTCTCTTTACGGGAGGACCATCCGAAGTGCGGGAGTGTGTTCTGTAATGTCCGCAGTAAGAATTTCTGTGGACATCAACTTTGCAGGAGGCACGCAGCATGCGCAGCCTCCAGAGGTGATCTCCGGTATTGGGACCCTCAGGTTTGTAAAGTATGTTCTAACCTGATTACCGAGGCTTTTGACGACCCTAAGTCGACGGAGTTAAGGGATGCTGCCAAGGAAAAGTTACGAACCTGAGTGAGGGGTTTTCAGAAAAACACCTCAGGCCCCTACATTCCAAATGAGAAGATGAGGGCCTACCTTCTCCCTAAAGCATCGGCTGATGCAATCATCACCCAGCCTCAGGTGGAGATACCAACTGCCCAGAATCCGGTAGATTCTGAAGTCTCGGCCGCCCTTCAAGACATCCAATTGGACGATAAGATGTCGGATGTGTCGGTTTCTACTAAGAAGGACCTTCGAGGAGAAGGTCAGGAGGAGGAGCTGTTCCAGGCTCCTCAAGTAGAAGAGGAAGAAATCGACGAGGTGTCGGTTACATCGGTTCTGGATCCAGAAACTGCTCCCTCTACATCGTCTGCTATCCCAGATGGACTGGAAAGGACTCTTTTTTCCATTGTTGAGATGATCCAACAAATTCAAAGGAAGAATGGTGAGAAGGAAGCTGCAATGAAACTGGAGATACGCAGACTTGCAGCATCACGTGGGCTCCAGAAGCGGCTCAGCGTGAAGGATCTTCCTTTGTGCTCGGATACCAATCCTTGGAGGTATGCCGAACACATGCCAATGACAACCGGGAAAATCGTGATTTCAGAAAAGTTTGGAGCAATTCCCCTGGAAGAGGTGGAATTTTGGCCCAACAAAGATTCTTATCCGGACTGCTATGTCCGTCTTAGGAAGGAGCCAGCCTCAAAGGAGGAGACGGAGCCGAAGGAGGTCATAGTTTTTTACCATAGTAAAGCTCAGGCGTTACTAGCGAGCTTGATGAAAGAGAGTGCTTCACTAACTTAAAAGTGCCAGCCTTGAGTAAGAAGCTTCCCCCCTTTGTGGCCTCTTCTACCAGAGCCTTTCCCTTCATGGAAAAGGGATATAAGGCAGCCTTAAAGGCGGTGGAGGCAGGGAAACCATGCCCCTCCTTGTACGAGTGCAAGCCGTCATCTCTGACCTTGCCCTTGGACCAAGAAGACTGGAAGGACGTACACATTACTATCTCAGTCGGGAAGCTGGAAGCTGATATCGCTAACGTCGGTTTGGTGAGGAACTTCCAAAACTGTCGGAGGTTCTCTTGCGTAGAGAGCAAGAGACAAAGGAAAGACTTGCAGCATCGATGTCGTTGCAAACGACATTAGAAACGATGGCAAGTGACCCATAGAACCAGGACATGTTCATGGTAGTGGCCAAAACCCATTTGGCCACAGTTACGAAGGATCTCTATAGCTTTATTAAAGCTAGGAGAGCCTGTAGAGAGTTTGTGTTCGCTTCGGCTGCGGTGAGGCATAAACCGAGGAAACTGATCTCCTCTCGTATCTGGGGTAAAAACCTCTTTCCCAATGAAGTGGTTAAAGAGTTAGTAGACAAGGCCGCCACAGAGAGTAGGAACCTTCTCAAAAAGTGGGGCTTAGATCCTAAGAGAAAGTCTTCTCCGGATGAGGGTCCCCAACCCAAGAAGAAGACAAAAAGGCCTAGGCCATCCTCTCGGCCGGCTAAACCCTACCGACAGCAACAACAACAACAACTTCCTATGACTGTGGTGCCTCAGATTGTGGCACAACCTCCAACCACGTACCAGCTGGTACCTCAACAAGTGGCGACACAGTCACCAGTTTTTAACCCAGCCTTCGATAGGCAGACTTCTTCCTTTCGTTTGAAAGCCAGAGGAGCAGCCATAGGCTCTTCTAGATGCCCTTCAAGAGGAAGGGGATACAGGGGAGGACGCGGTAAAGGATGCAAGGCCTAAGGTCCACAACAGCAGAAATCACAACAGCAGAAATGAGATACTTCCTGTAGGAGGGAGACTACAGCTATTTAGGGATCGCTGGACCTTCGATCCCTGGGCCCACAGCCTAATAAAGAATGGACTAGGTTGGAGCTGGAGCAGTCCTCCACCTCAATTTCCTCAATTCTCCCAACACTCAACCCAAGTTCTGGAAGAATATGTCCGAGAACTCTTAAACAAAAGAGTAGTCCGGAAAGTTAAGTCCATAAAATTCCAAGAAAGGCTTTTTTGTGTTTCAAAGAAGGACTCAGAAAAACTCAGAGTCATTTCAGACTTGTCGCCACTCAACAAGTTCATAGTGAACTACAAGTTCAGGATGCTCAGGCTTCAACACATAAGGACCCTACTGCCCAGAGGAGCATATACTGTCTCTATAGACTTGTCTGACGCTTATTGGCACGTTTCAATTAATCGTCACCTCTCCTCCTACCTAGGCTTCAAGTTACATAGAAAACTTTACGCCTTCAGAGCCATGCCTTTCGGGCTAAACATAGCCCCAAGGATTTTCACGAAGCTCGCGAACGCAGCCGTCCATCAATTACGTCCAAGTAGTAGCCTACTTGGACGACTGGCTGGTGTGGGCAGCATCCAGGACAGAATACATGCAAGCTTCTAAGATAGTGATCCAGTTCCTGGAACATCTGGGATTCAAGACCAACAAAAAAAAGTCTCGACTTTCTCCAGCTCAAAAATTTCAGTGGTTGGGAATCCACTGGAATTTGGAGTCACATCGACTTTCCATTCCTGGTAAGAAGAAGAAAGAAATAGCAGGATCTGTCAAGAGACTATTGAAATCCAAACGGATATCAAGACGCAAACAGGAGAGAGTGCTAGGCTCTCTACAGTTTGCTTCGATAACAGATCCAGTGCTAAGAGCACGGCTAAAGAATGCAACAGGAGTCTGGAGAAAATACGCAACAAACGCTCGAAGAGATCTAATAAGACCACTACCGACTCGACTGCGAACGCTTCTCATGCCATGGTCCAATGCCAAGCAATTGAAGAAATCAATACTTCTTAAACCTCCTCCCCCGTCAGTAACTATCCACACAGACGCTTCAAAGGAAGGCTGGGGAGGTCACTCTCATCAGATGAGAGTCCAAGGAGCTTGGTCCAATCTTTTCAAGTAATTTCTCATCAACTTTCTAGAAGCCATGGCAGTACTTCTGACACTAAAGAAAGTTTCTCCTCGCCACTCGACCCACATAAGACTGGTTCTAGACCGCGAGGTGATAGTGAGATGCCTGAATCAACAAGGGTCGAGGTCACCTCCAATCAACCAAGTGATGTTGGCCATATTCCGTTTGGCGAGAAGGAAGAAATGGCACCAGTCAGCAGTTCACATTCAAGGGTTCCGCAATGTGACAGCGGACGCTCTATCCAGGTTTACACCTATAGAGTCAGAATGGTCCCTGGACACAGGATAGTTCTCCTTCATCTCGAGTCAAGTCCCGTAGCTGCAGATAGACCTCTTTGCGACGAAAGACAACAAGAAAATAGATCGTTACGTGTCCCCATACGAGGATCCGCTAGGGGAGGCAGTGGACGCTATGTCCCTGGACTGGAACAGATGGTCTAGTATTTATCTGTTCCCTCCGCACATCCTCCTTTTGAGGGTCCTCGATAAGCTGAGATCCTTCAAAGGGAAAGCAGCAATAGTGGCCCACAAGTGGCCAAATAGCGTGTGGTTCCCTCTGGCATTGGAACTACGACTAAAATTCGTACCGCTACCGGATTCATCCCTGTCTCAGCGAGTACAGAAGTCGACTGTCTTCGCTTCATCACAAAAAACACGGAACCTACATCTTGTGATTTTCTCTCCTTAACGATGAGAAAAAGATTCGGTGTTAAAAGTCAGTTTAGACTTTTGGAGGAAACCAGAAGACATTATGAAGCTTCAGGGAAGAAACAGATATCCATTGTCAAGGCGAAGAAACCAAAAGAAATCTCGACAGATTCCTATTTATCATTCTTCATTCACTTTCATGAGCAAGGTTTAGCAGCCAACACAATTCTATTGTTCAAGTTTGCCTTGACAAGACAGATACCATATGCCTTACAGGTCGACCTTTCTAACGACGTTCTTAATAAACTACAAAGGCCCATGCTAGGCTTAGCCCTTCAGCGCCTCCAAAGACCCTTTGAATGGTCAGTAGATTCTTCATTGTGTATAAATAATGAACAATGAGGAATGCACTTAGAAGGTCTTGAATTTAAAGTCATATTTCTGCTTGTACTCGCTTTGGGGGCCAGACTTAGTGAAATAGTGGCTCTCTCTAGAGAGGAAGGCCATGTCCAGTTCTTGGACTGAGAACTGAATTTATTTTCAGACCCAACGTTTCTTACCAAGAACAAGCTACCCAATAATAGGTGGGGTCCCTAGAGAATCTGCCCTCTGAAGTAAGATGCATCTCTATGTCCAGTGGAGTGCCTAAAGGTCTATCTTCATAGAACTTCAGACTTTATGGGAGGACAGCTGTTCAGAAGAGAAACCCTGGGTTCAAAGTTATCTATAACTAAGGACGAAAATCACCCGTGTTATTCGCAGAACGGATCCAGACACTACACCCGTTAGTCATGATCCGAGGAAAGTTGCCTCTTCCATAAAATTTCTTTAATTATATGGACTTTGAACATCCTTGTTCGTACACCAGCTGGTAGTCGTCCAAGGTGTTCTGTATGCACTATACGAAGCAATCGGAGCAACTTAAGAGGTCTGTGGTAGCAGCAGGTAGAATTCTTTAACCTTCTGTTTTAAATCTGCGTGGAACAGTGTAATTAATTTGGGACAATTAATTAACAGGGTGCGTGTGTAGTCACTGTATGTTACTACACATTAAGCGATGGGCCACGAAAGTGTCCTTACGAAGTGTTCCATTGACGTCGGTGAACTATAGCATAATACGGACACTTGTGCCAAGCGTTTCTTACGCTAGTGTAAATAAATATTATACGGAATGTATTATTATTATTGATAATTCAATTGAAGTGGCAAATCTGTTTCTTGGTAGACGAAACAGTATTTTCTGTTGACTGTTTTCTTATGCTTTAATGCATATCATCCACTATTTATAAATTTTATAAATGTTGATCTGATATGTACGTTTATTAAGTTTTAATAAACTAGTTCATAGTGAACCCTGCGTTTTATTCACCCACACTCATTTTATTAGAAATGTACTGAGCATCAATATTAAAATATGGATATTTTTATCATGGTATGTCTTTTAAGATTGTTCCCTGATTCAAGCAAAAGTCCACTCACTTTAACCCTTCCTTAGGAAGGGTTGACGTGGTACTTTAACGGGATAGTGGCAGAGATGCAAAATTTGTTCCTATGCAGATACAACCATTACCCAATAGTTGATAAGAGTAGTTACATTGGGGAAGGTGTCACAAATTCATTCTGACATTGGAGACTTTTATACAAACTTTGCTTTATAATGTATAGGGCGAGACCACTATAAAAGCTTGTCATTTTGTCATCCATAAGTTATTATGTACTCCTCGAGACTTTTTCCAGAGTCTAGTACGACTGTTCCCTATAGGGGGTAAGAAGCACTAACATAGGTCATGCTTAGATGAAATGATGTATGACGGTAACACCATAGGTCTCTAGGTCTAGACGGACCAGGAAAATACTTTCTTAAGAGTACGGCACCGATTGAGAATCCACAGATACAGTAATGCTCTGGTAAACTTCCATCAGTACGACATGGCCTGAGCCCCAAAAACGGATTTTGAGCGAAGCGAAAAATCTATTTTTGGGTGAGGTAGCCATGTCGTCCTGATGGACCCGCCCTTCCTTTTATTGTAAAAGTGCTTATTGACCCCTCCCTATAATACAGTATCTGTAGCACCTCGTATATCGCTACAAGGAATAAAGAGGGCGCTACCGCCTTCATCAGATACACACTGGAAACGGAATAGGAGAGATGCCTTATGAGCAGCTCTCTTTTCATTCTCGTTTCAGATTCTTGTCACTGTAACCCCTCGAAGCGTTAATACTGTTCAGGGTAAAGATAGCTATGTGACGTGTCAAGAATATGTCCTCTGATATTATGCGTTATCCCTGTGAGATTATTTAGGGATATTTGCTCCAGGAGTTAGAATACTGGATACCTTAAGGTAAAATTCTCTGGGAATATCACTGTAGTCAAATATACCCTAGGAAGCTACCTATTAGGAACTTCCATCAGGGCGACATGGCTACATCACCCAAAAATAGATTTTTCGCTTCGCTCAAAATCCGTTATATATATATATATATATATATATATATATATATATATATATATATATATATATATATATATATATATATATATATATATATATATATAGTGTGTGTGTGTGTGTGTAGCCATTGTTTTATGAATTCTTGTAAGGGTGCATCCTTCTATACTCCACGCTTCCCAACCCCCTACCCCACCCAACACATATCTTTTGAAGCAGTGTTTACAATTGCATTTTTCACACGCTTCATAGGATTGTCTCCTGTGTACACGCAGAAGCAGCAGTATTAACTAATGTTTGAAGTAAAATTTGCTTAGAAATGGTAACTGAAACGTAGATATAAAAGGTAACGTAATTCTATGCTATTCCCATAGGTAATGAATACAGATATATATGACTAATTTTTTTCTAATGTTAATATTCTTGGCTTCACCGTTTCAACTTAATCATAAAAAAAGTCCTCTATTAAATAATTAAATAATTGCTTCTTTTAAATTTGAACAAACTTCGCAAACCTAACACGATACAGCTGGAAAAATAGGAATTGATGGATAACTTAAATGAGAAAAATTCTCAAGCGTTACTTACCTTCTAACTACACTCTTGTCTTAGGATTTTGCTATTGTTCTTTCCCGCTTCCGTTAGACTTAAGATACCTTTGTTTCCAGATGACAATGTCTTGTTAGTTTTACGTCATAACTCAAGCATCATATTTTTTTTTAACTATTCGGCATTTATTGTATTAAAAAGAAATAGATTTTAACAAAATCCTACTTCTGTGGCTTTTATTTTTTCTATCTTTTATTTATTTTTTTTTTTTGCTTTGGTAAACAAAGAAAAAATTCTCGATATGTATAAGAATATCCATATTATTATTATTATCATTATTATTATTATTATTATTATTATTATTATTATTATTATTATTATTATTATTATCACTAGCTAATCTAAAACCCTATTTGGAAAAGCAGGATGCTATAAGCCCAAGGGCTCTAACAGGGAAAGTTGCCCAGTGAGGAAAGGAAATGAGGAAATAAATGAAAACAAAACACTTTCGGAATAGCAACAACATTGAAATAGACCTTTCATATAAAAAGAGACAAGTCAGCCTCTTCAAAACAAAAACATTACCTGGAAGTTTAATCTTTTGATTAAGAATTGTTCCAATATGTCTCTTTTTCCCTTTGGGGTGGAGGCCCAACCAGAAAATCTCTTGTCATTCAAATATTAATGTGGAATCTTCAGTGACAGAAGGTTTCACAACTTTACAAACTGTTTGGTTTTAGTTAAGAATGCTTCCCCTTTCATTCGAGGTTTTAAGAACTACTTACGTAGTTTGTCTCAGAGTATTTACATAGTTATTATCCTTTTGGGGGGGGGGGGGGGTGGAGGCGGGATAACTACAGTCAACAGACACTGGTGATTATAGTGTGGGGTTCAGGGGTACATCCAGATTCCTTAGGAATTCATCACTTTCCTCAGTATATGTGCTGTTTCAAGTAGCACTCTCTTTTGCACAATTCCTGGGGCTCTATCGGCTCCTACATTCTCAAGATTTTTTTTTCAATGACTTAGTTATGGTCCCTAGTACCACTTCCTCCAGGATATTCCATATCCTTCTCAATTCAATTTGTAAGTCCTGGTACTTTTCTATTTTTCCTCTGCCCTTATGTCCCACTCTTGAGTCCCAGGGTACTGCAACATCTATGAGTGATACCTTTTTCGTTGTCTTATCGATCAGAGTGGCATCTAATCGATGTATTGTATCACCCTGTCCGTCCTTATACTGTAGTCCCAGAGTAGTTTAGCCTGTTTATTATTATTAATATTATTATTATTATTATTATTATTATTATTATTATGATAACTGTTGTTGTTGTTGTTGTTGTTTTTACGAATATATCGCGAGCATGAGAAAAAATCCTGAGGGAGTAGATACAAATCACCCTCAGTGAAAACCATCTGATAGACAGAGTCATATGTTGAGATATGTCGGTCGTAGGAACAACATAACTTTCGGTAATTTCAACAGGATATTACCACCATTCTTAAGCTGCTTATATGCATTATGATGTTTATGAGGAAGAAGAATATCATAGATCACTGTCTTAGTAGTGTCTCTCTCTCTCTCTCTCTCTCTCTCTCTCTCTCTCTCTCTCTCTCTCTCTCTCTCTCTCTCTCTCTCTCTCTCTCTCTCTCTCTCTCTCTCTCTTAATGTTTCAGCTGCATATACTGTATTTGTATCAATATTTCAAAGCGATAATAATGTATTGGTTTTATTTTCGCTTTGACCTTCATAGAATTTTTAGTGTGCCTTTTATGCTCTTAATTCTTTAAACAATTATACTTCTATTAAATCTTTTAAACTTCTAATAATGTATTTAGTTTTTAGTCTGACTTTTTGCATCATTATTTTCTATGATTTTTAATGTTTAAAAAATGCATATTCGTATTAATAATTATAAATCTTTTATAATGTATCAAGCTTTTATCCTGATTTTTCTGTTATGATGTTCTATGTTCTTTAGCGTTTTAAAAACATATTTTACCTGTAATTTTGATGCTGTTCTATAATATTTTGTTTTTCTCCTGACTTTTTAAGATATGTTGATAATCGTTTTCTATGCCTTTTAAAGTTTTACTTATATATGTTTTTATCAATACTTTTAAGGCTATTATATTGTATTTAGTTTAGAATTGAATAATATTACTAAGAGAGAGCGCACCAACTTCCATCTGCTTAAGTTTGAAAACAAGATCTTCCTGATTAGCAGCGTCGAAAGGGATCTATTGGGATAATATATATCTGAAGATAGATAGTGAGATAATCAGTCCACTTCATAAAACACAAAACTATAAAAACATTCTGAGAGAGCAGACCTCCACCACGGCAGCTTATTTCTCGAGGTTAGCTTTACTTCGGTCGACCTTCTGCTCGACCTTGACCTTGACCTTTGACCTAGGACTTTAAGAATTGAATCACTTCTATGTCTCTGCACAACAATTAATCCCTGCAAGTTTTATTATCTATGGTTAAAATTGTGGCTAAGAAGTTGTCCACAAACAAACATGCAGACAAAAGGCAAACGGATAAACAGACAAACAGGTGCGATAACATAACCTTCT
>NC_090742.1:121796330-121803830 GCF_036898095.1 Palaemon carinicauda | reverse complement strand
AATAGTATGGCAGTAACCCCTTGTGTGAAAATGAATTGTTTGGTAATCTCAGCGTTGTCAGGTGTATGAGGACAGCGGAGAAAATGTAACGAATAGATCAGACTATCCAGTATTTGTGTAGGCAAAGAAAAATGAACCGTAACCAGAGAGAGGAGTCCAGTGCAGTACTGTGTGACCAGTCAAAGGTACCCATAACATATATGTGTGTATATGTATGTATGCATATATATGTATGTTTATATGTATAATGCATATTATAATTGGGAATGACGAAGAAGGATTGGACTGGATTAGTAATAGGAAATTAGCTGACTTAGAGTATGCTGATGACGCTGTCCTTATTATCAGAGCACCACAGGATTTGCTTGCTTCCAGAATGTATGAAATACATGAGGTTAGTCTCAAGATAAGTAGGAGAAAGACGGAGATGATGGAAACGGAATATGCTATGGAATATGAGATATCATTGGAAGGAGAAAAGATTAATGAGGTAGAATCATTTAAATATTTAGGAACTATGATCTCTAATACAGGGTCTTTAGAATTTGTGACTAATGAAAGATCAAATAAAACAAATCAGACAATGGGTAAAATAAGTAAAATTTTGAAATCAAATCACCTGAAATTACATATAAAAATCAAACTATATATCACCTTAGTGAGTTCGGTGTTACTGTACGGTCATGAGTCGTGGTATGACAACAGATAGATGGAGATAGTTTCGCCTTATTCTTCGCACTCCCCAAGAGAGATTAGTTCACCAAACGATCAACTGGGGTCCACAAGGCACTAGAAGAGTTGAAAGACCCAGGAGTACATGGATGGGGACTATGAAACGTATAGTAGGAGAGGATGAATGAAGAAGTATTGATCTCTAGATAGAGATGACCAACGAACTCTAACGATGATGATGATATACATAAATATGTGTACAGTACTTACAGTACATAGGATTACATATGTATATGTATTTAATTGTATGTATTTGTTCATATATATATATATATATATATATATATATATATATATATATATATATATATATACGTGAGGCAAAGAGGGCAGCTGACCTGTGGTGGGGTCAGGTATTGGGTCAGTCATATGAAGAGAATAAGAAGAAGTTTTGGAAAGAAGTGAAGTGAGTAAGGAAGGCTGGCGCAAGAATTGAAGAGACAGTGAAAGATGGAAATGGAAGGTTGTTAAAAGGAGAAGAGGCAAGGAAAAGGTGGGCGGAATATTTTGAAAGTTTGCTGAATGTTGAGGATAATAGGGAGGTAGATATAATTGCTGTTCCAGGTGTTGAGGTGCCAGTGATGGGAGATGAGAATGAGAAAGAGATTACAATAGTGGAAGTGAGGAGAGCACTAGATGAAACGAGAGTAGGAAAAGCATCTGGTATGGATGGTGTGAAAGCTGAGATGTTGAATGGTTGGTGAGATTGTTTAATATGTCTTTTGTGTTGTCAATGGTACCAGTAGATTGGGATTGTGCATGTATTGTACCACTATATAAGGGTAAGGGAGATGTGCATGAGTGTTGTAATTCAAGAGGTATTAGTTTGTTGAGTGTAGTTGGAAAAGTGTATGGTAGAGTACTGATTAATAGGATTAAGGAAAAAACAGAGAATGCAATCTTGGAAGTACAGGGTGGTTTTAGATGAGGTAGGGGTTGTATGAATCAGATTTTTACAGTTAGGCAGATATGCGAGAAATATTTAGCAAAAGTTAAGGTGGTGTATGTTGCGTTTATGGATCTGGAGAAAGCATATGCTAGAGTTGATAGGGAAACTATGTGAAATGTGATGAGGTTATATGGAGTTGGTGGAAGATTGTTGCAAGCAGTGAAAAGTTTCTACAAAGGTAGTAAAGCATGAGTTAGAATGGGAAATAAAGTGAGTGATTGGTTTCCGGTGAGAGTGGGGCTGAGACAGGGATGTGTGATGTCGCCGTGGTTGTTTAACTTGTATGTTGATGGAGTGGTGAGAGAGGTGAATGCTCAAGTGCTTGGACGAGGATTAAAACTGGTAGGCGAGAATGACCATGAATGGGAGGTAAATCAGTTGTTGTTTGCTGATGATACTGTACTGGTAGCAGACACAGAAGAGAAGCTTGACCAACTAGTGGCAGAATTTGGAAGGGTGTGTGAGAGAAGAAAGTTGAGAGTTAATGTGGGTAAGAGTAAGGTTATGAGATGTACGAGAAGGGAAGGTGGTGCAAGGTTGAATGTCCTGTTGAATGGAGAGTTACTTGAGGAGGTGGATCAGTTTAAGTACTTGGGGTCTGTTGTTGCAGCAAATGGTGGAGTGGAAGCAGATGTACGTCAGAGAGTGAATGAAGGTTACAAAGTGTTGGGGGCAGTTAAGGGAGTAGTAAAAAATAGAGGGTTGAGCATGAATGTAAAGAGAGTTCTATATGAGAAAGTGATTGTACCAACTGTGATGTATGGATCGGAGTTGTGGGGAATGAAAGTGATGGAGAGACAGAAATTTAATGTGTTTGAGATGAAGTGTCTAAGGAGTATGGCTGGTATATCTCGAGTAGATAGGGTTAGGAACGAAGCGGTGAGGGAGAGAACGGGTGTAAGAAATGAGTTAGCGGCTAGAGTGGATATGAATGTGTTGAGGTGGTTTGGCCATGTTGAGAGAATGGAAAATGGTTGTCTGCTAAAGAAGGTGATGAAGGCAAGAGTTGATGGGAGAAGTACAAGAGGAAGGCTAAGGTTTGGGTGGATGGATGGTGTGAAGAGAGCTCTGGGTGATAGGAGGATAGATGTTAGAGAGGCAAGAGAGCGTGCTAGAAATAGGAATGAATGGCGAGCGATTGTGACGCAGTTCCGGTAGGCCCTGCTGCTTCCTCCGGTGCCTTAGATGACCATGGAGGTAGCAGCAGTAGGGGATTCAGCATTATGAAGCTTCATCTGTGGTGGATAATGTGGGAGGTTGGGCTGTGGCACCCTAGCAGTACCAGCTGAACTCGGTTGAGTCCCTGGTTAGGCTGAAGGAACGTAGAGAGTAGAGGTCCCCTTTTTTGTTTTGTTTTATTTGTTGATGTCGGCTAACCCGCAAAATTGGGGGAAGTGCCTTTGGTATATGTTTATGTATGTATGTTTATATATACATACATATATATATATATATATATATATATATATATATATATATATATATATATATATATATATATATGTATATATATAAATATATATATTCATATATATGTATATATATATATATATATATATATATATATATATATATATATATATATATATATATATATATATATATATGTATACATATATATATATATATATATATATATATATATATATATATATATATATATATAAATATACTTATATTCATGTCTATATATAATTTTCCACAACCAACCATATAAATTTACATATGTACACACACACACGCACACACACACACACACATATATATATATATATATATATATATATATATATATATATATATATATACATATATATATTATATACATATATATATACATATATATATATTCATAAATATATATATATATATATATATATATATATATATATATATATATATATATATATATGTATATATATATATATATATATATATATATATATATATATATATTTTCACAGATTTCCCGTGAGTATGTTTACACGTATGTTGTTGCTCTTGTTGATAATACTGATGCAGTTGCTGTAGCAATCTAAAGAAAGGAAACCTTAATTATTCCTACGCTTCATCTTCAGAGCAGGAGATGGGGAATAAGTCTTGAACCAAAAAGCTGACGTTAATGTCTTTTGTCATCTCCTGTTTGTTGCATTAAGTGTTTTTACTTCAGATTATAAATGGATTCTTTATGAAATTGTTTATCCGAAGATGAAAAGAGGTTTTTAACTTTTATGTCGTCTTCTATTTCTTTGGGAAATTGGAATTGTGGGATTTTACTCTATAGAAAGAATTCGTTAAAATTATCTTATATATCTGAAGGTTTATCCAAGGACAATCTGAGTGTCTGCTAGTGTTTGGATAATAATAATAATAATAATAATAATAATAATAATAATAATAATAATAATGATAATAATAATAATAATAATAATAATAATAATAATAATAATATTAAGCAAGATCCTATAAGCCTAAGGGCTCTAACAGGAATAATAGCCCAGTGAAGGAAGGACACTTGAAAATAAACTACAAGAGAAGTAATGAACAATCAAAACAAAATATTTAAGACCGGCAACATTAAATTAGATCTCTCATATAAAAACTTAAAAAAAAAAAAAATGCAAATAATCATATTATTCAGTGAATTCTAACATTGTCGTAACATAAGACACAAACGAGCAGAGAATCTCATTTGATTATTAGAATATTTATCGATGTGAATGACAAATATTTAAACCAAATCCTTTTCATGACTCATATCCGTTATACATAGCCCCACGAGTTACCTTTACCCAGGATCTGCCTTTACTTAACTTGCCTCTCTTAATTTTTCTTTTAGTATAAAATGGCAATTACATCTTATTCTTTTATATCAATTGTGTAATTATTCTCAAGAAGGGTAAGAAATGACTGCAGATACGTGGGTAGGGAATAAACATCGGTGTACATCAGCTTTACGGATTACTGAAAGAACAAATAATAGATTTTCTTTATTGCAGTCTCGATTATTATATTTCCCATTGAAATTTTGTTTATCTGAGGATACTTTCTTGCACAAAAAAAAGACAAATTTTCAAAGTTTGGACACATATTTATGCAAAAGTAAGGAAGCCTCTATCTGGACTTTTCTCTCTCTCTCTCTCTCTCTCTCTCTCTCTCTCTCTCTCTCTCTCTCTCTCTCTCTCTCTCTCTCTCTCTCTCTCTCTCTCTCTCTCTCATATTAAACAAATCTGCATGAAAGATTTTAATCATTTGAATGCAACTCATCTTAAAAGAAACTATCAATCAATAATGACAACACTTTCGCTACCTTCTCCCTTAGTAGAACCCTTTTTTATACTTGACTTCAACTGACCCTTGATTCGCCCCTCTCTGCCAGAAGATATACTATCAGTTGAAGTAAATGTAAAATTATCTAGGATATTTCTTACTTATCTTTCCAAACTAATCTCAACCATGGTTAGTTAGCTCATTGCTATCATTCTTCTTTCACTATCGTATCAGCTAAAAAAATTAAAATATAGTCTTTTTTTTTTTTTTTTTTTTTTTTTTTTTGGTAGAATCGGTAAACTGCAATATTTCTTCTTTGAGTGTATGATGGTGCTCTTATATTATGCCTCTTTTTTCTCGATATGTGTAGGGTAGTTAACGTAAATTTTGACTAAGTGCTGTAATAATAATTAAGGTAGATCAAACATTAGATATGTCGTTGAGACAATATATGAAGAAAATTTTGATTTTAATTTTGATTGATTTGAAGGATAACCATTGCCTTGAAATACGCACAAACCTTACTAACTGCATTCCATTAAGTAAATCATCTTCCCTTGTCTTTGAAGGGCTTTCATTACTGCTGAAGTTTCGATAGAATCAAAAACGTTCTCATGCTTTATAAGATGATTTACTTAATTGTTCTTAAGATTCTCAAGAATAATTCTTATTGTTCCTCCGATGCGCAGTCCATTGGAGAAGATATAAGGTATCTACATCAGCCACTATCTTTCCGTAAATCTTTATTCAATATAAACGATCTTTATTTCAATGCTCCATAGTGTACAGTCATTGTAGACTATCAACAGGCTTAGATATTATAATATTATTGTCTACCATTTTAACGGACTTTCTCGCATTTTCTATTTCTAATTTATTTGAAGGTCACTCAATATCCAGGGATCTCTGCAACAATTTTACTAAAACACTGCGTGCTCATGTGACCAGAGTATTTCTTTTTTTTTCACTTTCAGTCACTTATTCTTTCTGTGTATAATAGCTATTTTCAGTCTTAAAAAGTGGTTAATCAGCTGTCTTGAATACGTCGTAGCTACCATACTCTCTAAACAGCAACAATAACGTTAATTATCAACAGAATGGACTATCATAGTTAATAGGCTATCGACTTCAATATTTAATTAAATGTTCTAGGTAGCCTATCTAGAGAGCTATAAGGCATCATTGTGTTTCAAATTCTTATTAAGAAATAATAAACTGACAATGAGTAGATTTTTAGAAAATATGTTATTCCTTTCCTTTACTTAGTGTTTTTGATTGTCATACTTTTAGTAGCTATAAATTCTAGCAATACTACAGTACAAGCTTATAATCATCATCATCATTTCTATTAGTTGTAGATATAATGATCTCTAGTACTAATATTTGTACCCATGTGCTATCAATTACAGCAAGCTATTAGATATTTAGAATGAGAACACCTTAAGCTAGCTAAAAAGGGCTCATAAAGTGTAGTATGGTATTAAAGAGCTTGAGAAGTTTAGTATGATCCTTTGGGTTCAGACATTTAGAGTCAGACCAGCTAAGCGAAACGACCAGTGATGATATTCTATATCTGTAGAACAATAGATTATGGATTGTTGCATGAGGAAGAATGGAGCTGGTGGAAGGCTAGGTTAACTTAAAAGTACAATGAATAAATCATCTATTTCATTCACGTTAACCATCTTACTACAGTTTACATCACTATATTAGAAGTGCTGAATCATTATTGTAATATCAAAAGATCATAGAAAAAATGTAGCTTTATCGAAATACTTTTGTGGCTAAACCACTATTTATGATACTCATATTAATACTTGGTTATGTAAAACTATTCCCTACTAAGGTTGGTTAGCTAGCTAACAGTTAATGCTTCAGGGGTGTAGGAGTAGGGACGGCTGGGGGCTATAGGCCGCCTGCAAAATTTTTGCTTTTATATCTTTTGCTTCAGGAAAGATTGAAATATAATAAAATGCATAAATTTAGCAACCCATTCTTCATAAGAATTATCATTCAAAAACAATCTCGGATAAAAGGTTTTTGTTAACATTAATTTTCCTGTCAGAGTAACGAATTATTCTCATTTTACACACACACACGTATATATATATATATATATATATATATATATATATATATATATATATATATATATATATATATATATATATATATATATATATATATATATAAGGGTAAGGGAGATGTGCATGAGTGTTGTAATTCAAGAGGTATTAGTTTGTTGAGTGTAGTTGGAAAAGTGTATGGTAGAGTACTGATTAATAGGATTAAGGATAAAACAGAGAATGCAATCTTGGAAGTACAGGGTGGTTTTAGAAGAGGTAGGGGTTGTATGAATCAGATTTTTACAGTTAGGCAGATATGCGAGAAATATTTAGCAAAAGGTAAGGAGGTGTATGTTGCGTTTATGGATCTGGAGAAAGCATATGATAGAGTTGATAGGGAAGCAATGTGGGATGTGATGAGGTTATATGGAGTTGGTGGAAGGTTGTTGCAAGCAGTGAAAAGTTTATACAAAGGTAGTAAAG
>NC_090742.1:121781330-121786330 GCF_036898095.1 Palaemon carinicauda | reverse complement strand
AGGGTGTGGGGGTTGTTTTGCAAATTTTCGCCACATTATTTTGGCGCCCGAACAGGGACAGCCGAGGTGGGATTGAAGCTGGACTCTTAGACGAAGGACTGATAGGATAAGATATTAGATATAAGGTTGATGAAAAATGGAGGAGCAGTTGAGGGTTTTGAAGGAGGAATTGCGGCTGAGTAAGGAGCGTGAGGAGAAATTGTTGCAAGAGAATAAGTGGTTAAGGTGTGAGAATGAGGAGATGCATAGGAAACTGAGGGAAATTCAGGGAACTGTAGAGAGAGTGGAAGAGGGTGTTGAGATGAGGATGCGAGAGAATGAAGAACGGACGGAGAAACGAATGGAAGATATGATGGGCAAGTAATGGGGATGATGAAAACTATAATGGGTGAAGGTGCAGTCGGAGGAGTGTCCTCAGTTTCGGGTAATGGGTTGATAGTGGATGAGAAGGCTAAGGTTAGTGATAATGGGAAAGGAAGTGATAGTGATAGTAATAGTAATAGTGATAGTGAGATTGAAGATAAGGGAATTAGGCATAGTAAGGATGAACAAAAATGTAATAGGAAGAATAAGAAAGGTAAAAGTGATGTAAAGAAAGAGAAGAAAAAGTGTCAGGATGATAGCAAGGATGATCGTGAATGGGTGAAAGTGGTAAGTATGATAAAGGGTAAGAAGGGAATGGTTAAGGATAGGAATTTAAGTGTGGAAGTGGATTCATTATATTCAAATGAAGAAGAAGGTAACAAGGGAGTAGACAGTGATGATAGCAGTGAGAATGAACGTGATGTGTGTAAAACTGTGTTTATGAGAGAGGTACCTCGGTGTGAAAAGTTCAATGAGCATAGCAGTAGGGATGTATATGATTTTTTTCAAGGAGTATGAGAGGTATTGTTAGGATAAGTATGGTGATAGTAAAAGAGTTTGGGCTAGGGAGTTAGGAGAATATTTGACTGGGTATTTGTTGACGATGTATGGAGTGATAATGAGTGTAGGGGACGTTGATTATGAAAGTGTGAAAAAGAGGATAATTGAGCAGGTAAAACGTATGAAAGGGAGTGTTAAGTATAAGCGTAAGAATGATTTTGATGAAGCACGGATGAATGCAGGAGAAGCGATATCAATGTACGTATGTAGGTTGGAAACGTTAGCTAGGAAAAAGTATGGGGATGAAGGCATAAATGAGAATAAGGAGTTAATGAAGAAGTTTTTGGCTACTGTACCCGAGAATGTTGCTTTGTTTGTTAATTTGAAACGGAAGGAGAAAATGAGGTGGACGAAAGAAAGATTGACATGGGATGATATTTTAGAGATAGTTGAGGATTACGAGTTGGATAGGTGTATGAAAGAAAGTAAATCTGTGAGTGTAAGAACTGGAATGGAGGAAAGTGTACCAGAATTTGTTAGTTTTAGAGATGCTGTTATGAGAGGACCGATGAGGGTAGCTGATAGTGTAGTAGATAGGAGTGTTAGGGCGAGTAATGTGGGAATACCTGTAAGGACAAATGAAGGGTTTAGGCAAGGGAATCAGGTTTGGAGGGATAGGAGTGTTAGTGCGCATCGAGGTATGTCAGATAGCCGTGTCCGTGATGAAAAGTGTTATAGGTGTGGGAAAGTAGGTCATAAGAAGAATGAATGTAGATGGGCATTAGGAGCATGTTTCGGGTGTGGAGAGACAGGGCATCGTATTAGCGACTGTAAGAAAGAGAAAGTGATTAAGTGTTATCGGTGTGGTATGACAGGGCACGTAGCAAGTGGATGTAGGAGTAATCGTATGAATGTGATTTGTGGTAATTGTGGTAAGGATGGTCATTATGCTAGAATGTGCAAGGAGCCGCGGGGTAAGTGTACTGAATGTGGTGCAGATGGGCATGTAGCTAGGGTATGTAGGTAGAAGGGAGTAAATCAGCCAGGATGTTCGGGAAACTAGAGTGTAAAAGGGTTCAGCTGGGTGAGTCCTCCTGTGTGTGTGGAAGGAATAGGATCAATGTTTGTGAGAATAGGATGAGTAATTGGTTGGAAATGAGCAAGTATGAACCTAGTATGCATGAGAAATTAGGGCTGGAAAATAAACAATTAGTGTTAGTTGAATATAGGAAAAAGAGGCAGTTGAAAGTTTTAAGTGAGGAAAAAGTGCAAGGGAAATTTATAGGTATAGGTAAGAAGACGAATAAGTATGACAAGGGTGTAAATGTACAAGTGAGTGTGGAGGATAAATGTATTAATACAGATGAAACGGGGCTGAGTATGAATGATACTTATAGTGTGTGTGGCTTTTCGTTAGATGATGTAAAAGAAAAAATGAATGATGCAAGAGTTAGAGATAGGAGAATGATTAGTAGTATGAATGAATCTTTGACTAAAGTTGAGAATGTTTTTGATGAAATGGATGAACTGTTTACAGAAATGAGTGTAATTATAGGGCCAGATGAGAACGAGGAAGATATGATTGTACATGATATATTAGATGATAGGGATTTAGATAGGAATAGTGTTAATGTAGCGAATGATTGTGATAGGGAAGAAGTGAATGAGAGAGTATATGGGGGCCCAGTTACTCGGAGTAGAGGTCCCGTTCCCGACTGCGACTGGGTTATGAAAAAAATAATGTAAGTGTTGTGTGAGAAGGATTTGGCAAAGTAAGGAGGGAGGAATGTGGAGGATTTATTTTTGTTTTATTTTAATTTTTGTTTTTTGCCAAATCCAGAGAGAGAGAGAGAGAGAGAGAGAGAGAGAGAGAGAGAGAGAGAGAGAGAGAATTTCATTTGCTTTAGTTTTGCTAGATCGCGCGAGAGTGTGTGTTTGTGTGTGTGTATGTGTGTTTGTGTGTGTGTGTGTCCGCGGTGCGCGCCAAAGAACAAGTGGTATTTAGCGAATGATTGTTTGTAGTGGGAAAGACTGTTGGTACAAATGAGATTGTTTGTTTATGTTTTTAGTTAGGTTACGACAGTGGTGAATGTTTCGGAGCGAATGCGTTTTTTTGATTGACTGCGTCCTGAAGCAGTTGTGTGATTGAATGCTGGATTATATCTATAATTTTTCTTACCAGCGGGGAAGTGTTTATTTATTTAAAAAGCCGTGATTCCTCCTTTGGGGAGAAATTTATGTGAATTTGATTGTTGACGACCTGGCTTGTTTAAGGAATTTGATACGACTGCTCAGATTTGGAATGAATTATTGATGACCTGGATTGTTTAAGGACCTGATTGGATTGCTCTGTGGATCTTGATGAAATAGATGCTGTAACGATCCCGCCCGGTTGAAGGAATTGGTTTGGCGTATTGATGATGATGATGATTATGATGATTAGTGCAATTGTGTATTGATATTTGACAGTGTTCCAGTTCCTGCAGATTGGTGATATTGGGCTATTAAAGACTGTTGGCCCTTGTATGGACGAAAGTGTCCACTCACAATCATATATGATAATTACGTTTAGATGGTGGTTGAAGTGGAATTTTAGTTTTAAGTTTTGTGTTTTCCAATTACAGTAGGTTAAGATTGTAGTACTAAGTTGTGATTATTTTTTGGTTATGGTATATGATTGGTGATTTTTTAGTGATTGTTTTAATATTAAGAAATATAGTTTTATGGTTATGTTTGGTTTATTTTGTCCTTTTGTCTAAGAGTCTGGTTTTGGATAATGTCAGGGGAAAGTTTGTTTTGTGGAGACAATTGTCAGTAAGTAAGATTCAAGGGTGTGGGGGTTGTTTTGTAACATCCCGCCACAACAACCTTCCATTTCCATCTTTCACTGTCTCTTCAATTCTTGCGCCGGCCTTCCTCACTCTCTTCACTTCTTCCAAAACTTCTTCTTATTCTCTTCATATGACTGACCCAATCCCTGACTCCACCTCAGGTCAGCTGCCCTCTTTGCCTCACGTACCTTGCGCTTTACTTCCACATTTTTCTCTCTATATTTTTCATACTTCTCTATACTATTACTCTGCAGCCATTCTTCAAAATACATTTATATATATATATATATATATATATATATATATATATATATATATATATATATAGATATATATATATATATATATATATATATATATATATATATATATATATATATATATATTTATATATATACATGTATGTATATATATATATATATATATATATATATATATATATATATATATATATATATATTTATATATATACATGTATATATATATATATATATATATATATATATATATATATATATATATATATATATATATATATATGTGTGTGTGTGTGTGTGTGTGGGTGTGTGTACCTCTAACAGCCGTGATTTTAATCAATGTAATTATAAACCAAAATGGCATTTAATATCGAATTCTACCATTGCAAATTTATATAAACTGGAAATTCATTCATGATAAATGTTTATGTATGGAAAACGCTCCTATGCCCTAGTTCCTGTACTTGGCTATTTTCCTTGCTGGAGCCCTTGAGTTTACAGAATACTGTTTTTCCTAGAGTTGTAGGTTATTAAATAATAATAATAATAATAATAATAATAATAATAATAATAATAATAATAATAATAATAATAATAATAATAATAATTTAGTCTGATCCTTTAAAAGGTAATCAAGATTTTCCTTTCACCTAGTTTATAGTTTTTATCATAAAACCTGCAACGATGCACACATATTCAGATTCAAAGTCCTAAAAATGTACAAAGATAAGCAAGCGTTATCATTATGTTCCAAAGATTTGGTCATGAACAAAAATAAGAAGGATTTAACAGAAATTCATTTCCAACTCCACAGTTTCCCTTTTGCTAAGCCTACGAATAAGACAAAAAATTAGGTAATGACGACACAGCTATCCTAGATGATCATTTTTTTAAAGCTCAAGTATAAGTAATTCTAGTGATTATTTTACTCTACCAACAAAGATAATTAATTCATACGGAGAAATGGCATATGAATATAAATATAAATATAACGGCTAAAGAATTATCATATGTTAATTTTCTCAACGTAACGTTACAGTGACTCTTG
>NC_090742.1:121768830-121771330 GCF_036898095.1 Palaemon carinicauda | reverse complement strand
TCTCTCAAATATCCAAAATAAAATATATCACGTAACTAAAACCTTTGAAAATTTGTAAAATAAAAGAAATCCTACATTTAGAACTGCATTCAAAACATGGGATCAGCTGAAACATCAAAATAAATTAATATTTAACCTCTCTATTGAGATAATGCTTAAATTCCCAAGTAAAAATACATTGTTCGAAAGAGAGAAAGAAGGGACTCGTTCATAATTACGGCCTCTCTCTCTCTCTCTCTCTCTCTCTCTCTCTCTCTCTCTCTCTCTCTCTCTCTCTCTCTCTCTCTCTCTCTCTCTCTCATTTGTCTTCTTCCTGAGAAGAGAGTTGCTTTGTTTACCTATACACGAGTGCACTTAAGCTAATGCAAGCCCAAAAGTTACATTAAAAATATAAACTCAAAACTCTCAGATCTTCGTCTTATTTACGTGTTTGTATTATCTCCCAGTTTAAAGAGGAAACTATGAAGGACAAGATGAAAGAGAAGTAAGATTCCAGGATAAATCATAAAGGCCTAGAGGTCTTAAGGCAAAGAAAAATTAGAAGAATATGCAAAGGAGGAAAGGTGTGGGGTGTGGGATGGGGGATTTGGGGATAGGAAGAGGAAAAGTCAATGAATTGGACGAGTTTTCGAGAAAATGAAAAGAACAAAGAATAAGGAGAAATAAGAATCTCGCAAGAAAGGAAAAGACAAAAGATTCGAAGTTTAAGCGGCTTATGACCTGAATTGCAAAAGACAAAGAACGGAATCTTTAAATTATCGTGAAAGAAGCTAATCTCTTTCCCAAAAAAATTTTGCAGTTGGTGAGGAGGCGTAATTAGTTCCAATCAAAGTTTTCCATTCACATTGATATGGAAGACAATAATGTGTTTTTTTTTAAAGTTGTGGTGGCCTACTGGAAATGTTTATGCCTAGCAATCTACCGGGCTAGGGTTTGAGTTACTTCCAAGCTTTATAGTTTCTTGTTGTGCTGACAGCCTCACCATCCTTGTGAGTTAAGGATGGGGAAATTGGTGGAGCCTATAGTTGTACCTGCTAAGTCATCAGCAGTCATTCCTTAACCCTTCCTGGTGCTAGCTTGGACACTGTCATTGTCTTTTGCTTCTGCCATTCATGAACGGCCTTTAAACCTTTAAACTAGATGAGCGAAGTATCTTAGCATTTATCACGTATCTATGATCATCTCAACGCTACCCGGGAAGAGTAGCTTTTGAATGACCTCGATGCTCTTATTATTACTATTATTAGCAAAGCTACAGCCCTAGTTGGAAAAGCAGGTAGCTATAAGCTTCAGGGCCCAAACAGGGAAAAGTAGTCCAGTGAGGAAAGAAAGTACGAGAATAAATAAATAAAATGTATCCTTTCAAAGATTCTTTTTTTCAATATAATCCCTGGATAGCCCCTTTCCCCATTTTCATAAGCAAATAAAGCGTCCCATAATTCTCATCCTCTCTTCTATATGTATTTACGTTATAATATGATCACTATCCAATCCATTTTGCTAGCTATTGTCTAAAGAAGCAAGCATTTAAGAATCCCGTCACATATTTCCCTGCCTAAGCTACCCAATTTATTTTTAAGATTCAACTTATATCAAGTGGGAAAACTCATCCTAGTTAGTAAATTGCCGTTGCATGGCATTCTACTTTTCAACTATGCTCTAATAGTTGCAGTGAGATCTTCTCTGTATTTCATTTGAACAGGAGAATATTAATATCAATAGTTTGATGAGTTGAAACCTGCCAACTATCTAATACAATTTTTATTAATCCACTTGCGAGAAAATTATTCATCAGTAACGAAGCAAAATAACAATACCCTTTATTTTAAAAATTTCCTAGTGCTCTCAGTAACAATTGCCTATCAAAAATTTTATAATTGGTTAATCCAATATAGCTAAATATAATTAAAAAATTATTTATGATTCAACTTTGGCAATAAAATGTTTCGTTGACCTGAGCGTTACTCTTCTCTTCTCGTTTTTCATCAACACACATAGGCTCATAAGCACCAACACAAACACACACTACATTCATATAAATAAATAAAATATATATATATATATATATATATATATATATATATATATATATATATATATATATATATATAAATATATATTACGGCTGGCAAGCTACATAACCTCCTGAGTTCTAAGCTCACCGGTTTGTTTTTACACAAATCTGTTACACTTGTATGATACCCGAGCTCTGAGAAAATTATACAACTCCCAGGTGGCAATATATAAAAACACTTGATATCCAAAGGTCTCTTAATTACACTCAAACAAACTGGGTAATTACTTTCAATAACCATTAAAAAAAAAAACCTCTTACTTTGATTGTTAAACAGGGATACGAGAGAGCTCTGTAATAAACACTGGTGATCGAAATAATACACTCTTTACAAAAATGGATATATTGTATAAAAATTTACAATATCAGTACCAAAATTATCACCAAAAGGAATCACTCGAAATATCAAATCTGAGTAAAACTTTG
>NC_090742.1:121741330-121761330 GCF_036898095.1 Palaemon carinicauda | reverse complement strand
TGTCCAGCATACCCTTTAGGGTAAGAAACTGATAGAATAGTGTGCCTGAGTATACCCTTAAGCTAAAGAACTCTAACATGGGACAGTGGAAGACCTTGGTACAGAGGCTAAGGCACCACTGAGGCTTTTGATTCCCCTAGGACGGTGGAATCAAGGGATATAGCAAGGGAGAAGCTTCGTACCTGGGTAAGGGGCTTCCAAAAGAACACCTCTGGCCCTTATCTTCCAAGTGAGAAGATGAGGGCGTATCTTTTCCCCAAGGCATCAGCTGATGCAGTGATTCCCCAGCCTCAAGAGGAGATCCCCCAAGATCAGGTCCAGGTGGACGTTGAAGTCGCGGTCGCGATGCAAGACATCCAGTTAGATGACAGGATGTCTGACGTGGACGGGCGTTTGGAAGAAGACCTCCTGGCAGAAGGTCAGGATGAAGTTCAAGCCCCGGACGTCGTAGAGGAAGAGGTCGACGAGGTGTCGGCTACTCCGGTTCAGATTCCGGAACCTATTCCCTCAACATCGGCCGGTCTCCCAGTAGAGCTGGGACAGGCCCTCTCTTCGATTGTTGGAATGATCCAACAAATGCAGAAGGAGAATCAGGAGAAGGCGGCTGCTATGGAACTGCGGATGCAGTGCCTTGCAGAATCACATGGGCCCCGGAAAAGGCTCAATGTGAAAGACCTTCCCTTGTGCTCAGATGCTAACCCATGGAGGTATGCTGAGCACATGCCGATGACGACTGGAAAGATCGTCATCTCGGATAAGCGGGGTTCAGTTCCCCTAGAGGAGGTGGAATTCTGGCCCAGCAAGGCATCATATCCGGACTGCTATGTCCGGCTGAGAAAAGAACCAGCTTCAAGGGAGGAGACAGAGCCGAAGGAGGTCATAGTCATGGACCACGCTAAGGCTCAAGCCCTACTTTCATCCTCGATGAAGGAGAGGGGCTTCTCTAACTCGAAGGTAGCTGCATTGAGCAAGAAGCTCCCTTCCTTTGTGTCCTCTCCTGCTAGAGCCTTCCCCTTTTTACAGAAAGGGTTTGCGGCTGTCCTAAAGGCAGTCGAGGCCGGCAAGCCTTGCCCCTCCCTGGAGGAGTGTAAACCCTTGTAGCTGGCCCTGCCTATGGACCACAAAGACTGGAAGGACGTCCATCTGACGTTCTCAGTGGGAAAGTTGGAGGCTGATATTGCCGGACGGCAATTCGGCGAGGACCTCCCCAAGCTGTCTGACTTTCTTTTATGAAGAGAGTTCGAGACAAAAGAAAGACTGGCTGCCTCAATGTCTCTTCAGACTACTCTTGAGACGATGGCAAGTGACCCCAAGGTCCATGAAATGTTCATGGTGGTGGCTAAGACTCATCTAGCCACAGTGACGAAGGACCTTTATGGCTTCGTCAAGGCGAGGAGAGCTTGTAGGGAGTTCGTGTTCACCGGGGCTACGGTGAGGCACGAGCCAAGGAAGTTAATCTCCTCCAACATTTGGGGAAAAGACCTTTTCCCTACCGATGTGGTCAAAGAAAGTTGTTGATAAGGCCGCCGTGGAGAATAGAAACCTTCTCCAGAAGTGGGGCCTGGCTATCAAAAGAAAGTCTTCCCCGGATGAGGGTCCTCAACCAAAGAGGAAGAATATGAGGACTAGGCTACCGTCTCGGCCAGCCAAGCCCTCTAGACAGCAACAGCAACTGCAATTGCCATTGCCTCCAGTGCCCCAGATGGTGGCACAAACCCCGACCACTTTTCAGTGGGTACCCCAGGCTGTGCCGGGTCAGTCCACGGCATTCACCCCAACGTTCGAAGGACAGTCTTCTTCCTTTCGAGCAAAGCCTAGAGGAGCAGCCAGAGGCTCGTCTAGGCGCCCCTCAAGGGGAAGGGGATTCAGGGGTGGTCGTGGTCAGGGAGGCAAGACCTCAGGACGGCAGTCCAAGTGAAATGATACCGGTAGGAGGGAGACTGATGAAATTTTGGGATCGTTGGACCTTCGATCCCTGGGCCCACAGCCTACTCAAGAATGGACTGGGCTGGAGCTGGTACAGCACTCCACCCCCGTGCCTTCGGTTTTTCCACCACTCCACCCCCGTTCTGGAGGAGTACGTTCAAGAACTGTTGGAGAAAAAGGTGATCCAAAAGGTGAAGTCCATCAAATTCCAATGGAGGCTGTTTTGTGTTCCCAAGAAAGACTCGGAAAAGCTCAGAGTCATTCTGGACTTGTCGCCACTCAACAAGTTCATAGTGAATTGCAAATTCAAAATGCTAACTCTGCAACACATAAGGACCTTACTGCCCAAGAGGGCATACTCAGTCTCTATAGACTTGTCAGACGCCTATTGGCACATTCCAATCAGCCGTCGACTCTCCCCCTACCTAGGGTTCAGGCTACAACGGAGACTATACGCCTTCAGAGCCATGCCATTCGGGCTAAACATAGCCCCAAGGATTTTCACGAAGCTGGCGAGCGCAGCTCTCAAACAATTACGCCTAAAGGGAATTCAGGTAGTAGCCTACCTGGACGACTGGCTGGTGTGGGCAGCATCCGAGACAGAATGCTTGCAAGCTTCCAGTCAGGTGATCCAGTTCCTAGAGTACCTAGGCTTCAAGATCAACAGAAAAAAGTCTCGACTTTCTCCATCTCAAAAGTTCCAGTGGCTGGGAATCCACTGGGACCTTTTGTCACACTTTTTCTCCATCCCGGCGAAGAAAAGGAAGGGGATAGCGGGTTCTGTCAAGAGACTTCTAGATTCCAAAAGGATATCAAGACGCGAACAGGAGAGGGTACTAGGCTCTCTCCAGTTTGCATCGGTGACAGACCCAGTGCTAAGAGCACAGCTAAAGGATGCAACCGGAGTTTGGAGAAGGTATGCATCAAACGCGCGAAGAGATCTGAGAAGACCAGTGCCGCCTCGGCTACGTACTCTTCTCAGGCCTTGGTCCCAAGCCAGACATCTAAAGAAGTCGGTTCTTCTTCAGCCACCTCCCCCGTCGATGACGATTCACTCAGACGCCTCAAAGGAGGGATGGGGAGGTCACTCTCATCGGAAAAAGTCCAGGGGACTTGGACCAAGCTATTCAGGACCTTTCACATAAACTTTCTAGAAGCTATGGCAGTGCTCCTTACCTTAAAGAAAGTCTCCCCGCGTCACTCGATCCACATAAGATTGGTGATGGACAGCGAGGTGGTCGTGAGGTGCTTGAATCGACAAGGGTCGAGGTCACCACCTCTCAACCAGGTGATGTTGGCCATTTTCCGATTGGCGGAAAAGAAGAAGTGGTACCTGACGGCAGTTCACCTTCAAGGAGTCCGCAACGTGACAGCGGACGCTCTATCCAGGTTCACACCGATAGAGTCGGAATGGTCCTTAGATGCAGGATCATTCTCCTTCATTCTGAATCAAGTCCCAGAACTGCAGATAGACCTCTTTGCGACGAAAGACAACAAGAAGTTGCCCCTGTACGTGTCCCCGTACGAGGACCCCTTAGCGGAAGCAGTGGACGCGATGTCCCTCGACTGGAACAGATGGTCCAGGATTTATCTGTTCCCCCCTCACAACCTTCTGTTGAGGGTCCTCAACAAACTGAGATCCTTCAAGGGAGTAGCGGCAATAGTGGCCCACAAGTGGCCGAACAGCATGTGGTTCCCCTTGGCGTTGGAACTACAGCTGAAGTTTGTGCCGCTACCACATCCAGTTCTGACCCAGCGAGTCCAGAAGTCGACTGTCTGCGCTTCATTACAGAAAACCCGGACCCTGCAGCTCATGATTTTCTTTCCCTTGCGGTGAGAAAGCGTTTCGGGATTTCGAAAGCCAGCATAGACTTCCTAGAGGAATATAAGTGCAAATCGACTAGAAGGCAATATGAGTCATCTTGGAGAAAATGGGTGGCCTTTGTAAAGGCGAAGAATCCGCAGGAGATCTCGACAGACTTCTGCTTATCTTTCTTCATCCACCTCCATGGTCAAGGGTTGGCAGCTAACACGATTTCAGCTTGTAAGTCTGCTTTGATGAGACCCATTTTATATGCCTTCCAGATCGACCTAGGTAACGAGATCTTTAATAAAGTTCCAAAAGCCTGCGGTAGGCTCAGACCTTCAGCACCTCCAAAGCCCATTTCATGGTCTTTAGACAAAGTTCTTCATTTCGCCTCCCTGCTGAGCAATGAAGAATGTGCGTTAAAGGATTTGACACAAAAAGTTATTTTCCTATTTGCACTCGCGTCCGGGGCCAGGGTTAGTGAGATCGTAGCCCTCTCGAGAGAGGCAGGTCGTGTTCAGTTCCTGGATGGGGGGGAACTGAACCTGTTTCCGGATCCTACGTTTCTCGCCAAGAATGAGTTACCCACCAACAGGTGGGGTCCCTGGAGAATCTGCCCTCTGAAAGAAGATGCATCTCTATGTCCAGTAGAATGCCTAAAGGTCTATCTTCGTAGAACTTCAGACTTCAAGGGTGGTCAACTATTCAGGGGAGAAACATCAGGCTCAAATTTATCTCTGAATCAACTCAGAGCGAAAATCACGTATTTTATTCGCAGAGCGGATCCTGACAGTACACCCGCAGGTCACGATCCGAGGAAAGTTGCCTCATCCCTAAATTTATTTAATTGTATGGACTTTGAACATCTCTGTTCATACACCGGCTGGAAGTCTTCCAGAGTGTTCTTTCGCCACTATGCGAAGCAAGTAGAGGAACTAAAGAGATCTGTGGTAGCAGTGGGTCGTGTGGTTAACCCTACTGTTTAACTCTGCGAGGAACAGTGGTCTTAATTGGGACGATTAAGTCCAGGGTGAGTGTGTAGGTACATACTGTACTACAAACTAAATGAGGGCACCGAGTGCCCACATAGACTGTTCCTTTTTCAAAGGTGAACCTAGCATAAGTGCAGACATGTGTGCCGAGCGTTTCTAACGCTAATGTGATTGATTTGTAATACAGACTTTTATGACTTGATACCTCGGTATCTCAAAAAAGTGGCATTGGATGTTTTTTCTTTCAGATAAACAAGTTCTGTTTACTATCATACTTATGCTTAAAGTTTTGGGTTATTCTCTTTTTATATATATATATAATTGTTGTTAACCTGTCTATTTATTGTCTGTCAATAAACTTGTTCTTGAGAACCTTGCGTCTCTTTCACCTGTGTCAATTTATTGGTATAATTGAGCATTTATTCTATGTACCTTATCTGGGATAATTCTAATAGAATTGTTCTTTTATGCAAGCTATGTTGCGTTGGTTTATGAAGTCCCCTAATGGGAGGACTCCGTCCCATAAAGGGACGAGGGCGGTTTTATTAGTTTCTTCCTATGCGGATATAAACCTTTGTCCAATACAAGTATTGTGCGGATTACTGGTCAATATTTCATATTGACGCAGTGGTTCTTTACAAACTATGCTTTACTTAATATAGGGCGAGACCACTATATTAGCTTGCCTGGTATTCATACATAGGTATATGTACTCTTCGAGACTTTTCCAGAGTCTAGTAGGACTCTTCCCTGTAGGGGGCAGGAAGCTCTAACATGGTTTATAGTTAGTTGAAAAGATGTATAACGGTAACATCTTAGGTCTCTAGGTCTAGTCGACCGGTAAAAATTACCTCCGGGGAGTACGGCACGTTCTGAGAATCCACAGATACAGTAATGCTCTGGTATACTTCCATCAGGACGACATGGCTTGAGCCCAAAAAACGGATTTTGAGCGAAGCGAAAAATCTATTTTTGGGTGAGATGGCCATGTCGTCCTGATGGACCCGCCCTTGCCTTTCTAAGAAAGGGCTGTAGGACCCCTCCCTACATACAGTATCTGTAGCACCTCGTGTACGCTACAAGGAATACAGATGGCGCCAGGATTGGCGCCAGGCACGCATACGAATCGGAAGATAGGGAGCCTTGGGAGCGGCTCCCCCTTTTTCTTTCCCGAATTCGTTTCTTGCCAATCGCCCCTTACGAGACGAAATCTCTGTTCGGGATGCAGATTGCCATGTGGCGTGTCAAGAATACGTCCTCTGATATCTCGCGATATCCCTTTCACGAGGGATATTCGCTCCAGGAGTTAGAATTCTGGTACCTTAAGGTAAATTCTCTGGGAATATCGCCGTAGTTGTAATATACCCTAGGAAGCTACCCTATAGGAACTTCCATCAGGACGACATGGCCATCTCACCCAAAAATAGATTTTTCGCTTCGCTCAAAATCCGTTATATATATATATATATATATATATATATATATATATATATATATATATATATATATATATATATATTCATATATATATGTGTGTATATGTGTGTGTGCGTGTGTGAGTGTGTAAAGGAAATATAAAAAATATCTTTATCACTAAAATTCAATTTTCCCAACCAGCTCGTGTTTTGCAAAAGAATTCTGGTCTTTTTCATGGCTGGTACACCAAGATTGAAATGTTTTTATTTGTATAGAATGTGTGTTTTTGAGAAAGAATTTCTATATACAGACTGCAATTCTACTTGTTCGAATCACTACCAGTGTTGGAGGGATATTTTATATAAGTTTTTTGTGGCACTAAACTTTACTTGAACTTTTGCATGCCCATGAGAAATGTTATTTATTCGTAAGAGTTTTAATAAGTAATTAGGGTTGCTTGATCAACGTAGCTAATTGATAAACACTTTCGATGGTTATTGCTATCAATATTTATTTAAGTAGCTAATTGGAAAGATGATTACATCTCATTTACCTAAGGACTACTCTTCATTATGATAACCTGTAAGGTATTTTCATTAACATCAACCCAATTAGGATCAGAAGGCGAAGGTCCAACACCTGATCACCAACGTTCTGACAAACGTTTTCCTCAGGGCGTCGAGACACTTTCTCATATAATACCAAGTGGTGCTGTTGAAACTTGGGCAGCTGATGACAGTTGTGCCTTTGAATTATTATTATTATTATTATTATTATTATCATTATTATTATCTATGCTATAACCCTAGTCCGAAATGCAGAATGCTACAAGCCCAAGGTTTTCAGAAGGGAAAATAGCCCAGTGAGGAAATGATATAGGAAAACAATAGCATAGGGTTGTTGAATGTACCGCCAAGCCTTAATATAGCATTTCTATGATGAAATAATTTAGTGGGTTTATCAGTTTTAGGTGTTATCAAAACTTGGAACGAACTCCAGTAACTTGGTGCAGCCTTCAGTGATTTTAGTGAGGTTGATTTTGAAAAATGATCTAATATATACAGGGAGAAAGTAAGGAATATATAGTTATGGGGAAGGTGGAAGTACCTGATTATCGATTAGTGTAAAATAATAACATTAGATAAACAAATATTGTTATTTACATCATTTTAAGTGTACATTCTGAAGAAGAATATAATGAGCCGTAGTTATTAATTTAAATAGAATAGATATTGAATATGGTAGTGTGACGGGGCGAGATAAGGCTGTGACTCAAAGACAGGATGAAAGCAACTGAGTGAGTTTATTATAGAACACTCTCCTTTATATACAAAAGCTCAAAGCAACAAGAAATTTCATGTTCAAAACCGACATCGTTACCGATTAGAAAAACAGACATGTTTATTCAGGCTCTTTTTAGTGCGAGGGAAGAGCGAAGATACAAGCATAATATATACACAAAATGAACTATGTACGATCGTGTGACACACGGTTATTACATGGCTCCCCCATAAAAATGACATACTGTACATGTTAAATAGGGCGCCCTGATCTAGAGAGGCAAACTGTAGGTGGGTCATCTGGCAGGAGATAAGTAGGTTTTAGACGATCAATGGAGACCCAGTCATCTTTGCCACGAATGTTTAGTAGGCATGCTTTCGGACTGCATCGGATCACAAGGAAAGGGCACATGTAAGGGGGCGTTAGCGGTGGCTTGCTAGTGTCATTGCGCAGGAAGACGTGTGTTGCAGAGTGCTAGTCTGTCGGTATGTGATGCTTCGCTGGGGTCTTGTAAGTCTGGCGGCATGGAGTAAATTTTCCCACGACGTGACGTATGCGCTGGAGATCGTCGGAGGAGGTTGCAGAAGGAAAAAATTCGGCAGGGACGACCAACGGGTCGCCATAAACCATTTCAGCTGCCGAGACGTCGAGGGCGTCTTTAGGAGTGGTCCTTAATCCTAGGAGGACCCAGAGAAGCTGAGTAAACCAGTTGGAATCCTTGCAGTGGGACATCAAAACTGCTTTGAGGGTGCGATGAAAACGTTCAACCATTCCATTGGCAGCAGGGTTGTAGGCTGTTGTCTGATGTAGGGTGATGCCCAGGATATTCACTAATGATGTCCACAATTGAGAGGTGAAAGTGGTACCCCTGTCAGAAGTAATATGCTCAGGGATACCAAATCTTGCAATCCATCCTGAGAGTAAGGCAGAAGTACATGAGGCGGACGTTGCCGTTTCCATGGGAATGGCTTCAGGCCAACGAGTGGAGCGGTCGAAGATGGTAAACAGGTGAATGTGTGCGAAACGATGCTGAGGTTGAGGAAAGGTGCCCACTCCTGAATCCGTGTGTCGATGTACGTTGGAAGTTTGGCAAGAAGTACAGGCGTGGACCCAATCCTTAGCATCCTTAGAAATGCCGGGCCGAATGAACTTCGTCTTCAGCAGCTGTGCAGTAGAACAGCACGAGGGATGTGAAAGGCCGTGAATTAAATCAAACACCTGCCAGCGCATAGTAACAGGAATCCAAGGTCATGGTCTACCAGTACTGACGTCACAGAGGAGGGTGGTGTTGGAGTCTTCGAGGGGGACGTCTTCCCAACGGAGGGACGTGCAGAATGTCCTACATGCTTGATACTCTGGATCCTGTCGTTAGGCTTCAGCCAGGGCGTTGTAATCCAATCCCAGTTGAACGGCAGCCAACATGTTTCTTGACAGGGCATCGGCAATGGGATTCATTTTCCCAGGGACATATTGAAGGGTGCAATTGTATTCAGCCACATCGGAGAGATGTCGGCGTTGACGGGCGGACCAGGCGTCAGACTGTCGAGTGATGGCGTGCACCAGAGGCATGTGGTCTGTGCGAATGACGAAGGGCGTACCTTCTAAGAAATGGCGAAAGTGACGGACAGCCAAGTGCACCATCATCAATTCTCGATCGAAGGTAGAATAACCCGATTCTGCCTTTGATAGTTTTCTGCTGAAGATATATATATATATATATATATATATATATATATATATATATATATATATATATATATATATATATATATGTATATATATATATATATATATATGTATATATAAAAATATATATATATATATATATATATATATATATATATATATATATATATATATATATATATATATATATATGTATATATATATGTGTGTGTATGTGTATGTGTGTTGGGGATACCTAAACGCAGTGAAAAGGTTTGTGCACTGCCATGATCATCAAAACTGCATTAGTCTAGGCCATCCATACTAGATTGGTCTGCTGTGAGCGATCTGACAAAAATCTTCCACCATCACCAATCTGCGTGGTGATGAAAACTGGGAAAACTTAAACAAGGACACGTCTGAGGCCTTGGTAACGACGAACGATCTTTCTCAACTTGGACCTTGAATTAAGAGAGATATAGATGTCCTAGAAATTTCATCTTTGCCTGAACTAAAATGAACATTATCTTACGTTCTTTCTATTCTAAATTTAACTTGAACGATGTTGCTCCCAAAATACAATAAAAGAGTATGTTTTGTTGATATAACAAGAGATAACGCATAGCAAAACATTATATAGAAAACTTTCCTCGCAAGAAACGAAAAATCTTCAATCTACGTAAAGTCTGTTTTCCTGACGACGGCCATTTGTTGTCAAAGTTTCTCTTATTGTCTCGAACACTCCCCGATAGATGGAGCTCTTTTCGCAGTGGACGTGATGTCGTAAACTGCAGGGAGATGCAACGAGTTGCCTTATATCAATGGTCATTCCGGAGGTGTCCATTCTTTTCTGTCTAATTACATAAACCATCTTTCATCATTTCCTTTCTCAGCCTCTGCGAAATCAAATTAATATAGCCCAATATTTTTCTTATACTTCTTACTAGAGCTCCCTCCAAATTGATCGCAATATATATAGATATATATATATATATATATATATAATATAAAAATATATACATACATATATATATATATATATATATATATATATATATATATATATATATATATATATGTGTGTGTGTGTGTGGGTGCGTGCATGTGTGCGTGCGTGCGTGTGCGTGTGTGTGTATGATCATTCCATTTCTGAATATATGCATATATATATATATATATATATATATATATATATATATATATATATATATATATATATATATATATATGTGTGTGTGTGTGTGTGTGAGTGCGTGTGCGTGTGTGTATGATCATTCCATTACTGAATATATGCATATATATATATATATATATATATATATATATATATATATATATATATATATATATAATATATATATATATATATACTGTATATAGGTTACTCAAAAACGTTTCCTTCACCTGATATCAATTGAAATAAAACCATAAATAATTTGTAAATAATATCTTAACCGAACTTAATTTGTTACCAACATATTCCTTTGTCTAGTTTCAAAGAAGAGAACCCTACATACCAAAAGCAAGATCCTACAGATGTTCTCTCCATTGCAAGGGCCATTTGCTGTTGTTATCATCACTGTAGCTACCATTACTGCAGTTGTTATTACTGTCCCTATCTCTACAGTTGCTTGCAGAGGTGCATTCAAAAAGGGTTTTCTTGATGCTTTTATACTATATTGACGCGTAAGTTTTGTATTTGCGTTTCATCTTGTCACTGCTCAGTTGGTGATATTCTCCCAGCAGCATTTAATATTTGCGTGAGTAATGAGATCTTCGTGCGTCGTAATTATAGTACCTTTACATCTTTACGTAGATTGCTCGCGAAATTTACGCTGTGATATATTGTTGCGATAGTATGACTTCGTGTTTTAGCTGCTTTGCAAAGCTGAATGAAAGATATCTAATTGAAAGTTACAGTTTATGTTGGAGCATAAATTCAAGCGATTGTCCCTCCTCAACATCCTATCAACACATACTGATGTTTTTGGAGACTCATCTGACAGGCTATTTTAATCTTCTTCAAATCCCCCTAACAGAGATTTACATGGCTTCTATAACAATCCATTTCAATGTTCTTCGCAGTCTTTCTAGCACACTATTTTCAGGTATTATCACAGTTTTCTAACATTCTGTTCTAATGATTTTAAACAAATTTCTAACACACCATCTTAATGATTTCACATTAAAAGTGCTGACTATGAAAATGAAGATTTCACTACAGAGAGAGAGAGAGAGAGAGAGAGAGAGAGAGAGAGAGAGAGAGAGAGAGAGAGAGAGAGAGAGAGAGAGAGAGAGAGAGTGTGTACGTAATGTATGATAGTTAATGTGCATGTGATTGTGATTCTGGCCATGGTCAGCATACATACACCTTATTGAATGTTGATTATGGTGATATTATTGTGGATAAACGTCTTTATCACTATATAAAATCCTGCAAAACTTATAGAAAACAAGTTAATTCAGTATATGTATATTTTTCTGATTGATTGATTGATTGATTTGAGGTTTTCTGGCATCCTGTATATTTTCCTGAGCCACCAATAATATGCAATAGCTATCTCTCTCTCTCTCTCTCTCTCTCTCTCTCTCTCTCTCTCTCTCTCTCTCTCTCTCTCTCTCTCTCTCTCTCTCTCTTTAACATAATATCTTATAGAAAATACATGATGATTCTCTGTTATGTAATTGTGTTATTCCATACACCTTTTAAATTTCTTAACTATTAATTAATATCTTTAACAGATACAAGAAAAAATTATGTTCTTTTTTGTTGGTTAATTTCTTCCCTGTACTTTTTTCCATCTATTCACTGGATAACAGGTGAAAATTTCACAAAGTTCATAGTTATTTTCGTATGCTTTTACAATTGATAAAAACGGCATATCAAGATCTCTAATTCAATAAAACAAAATTTTAAAAGCTCTTAAACTTTATTACAGTTCCTCCAGTGATGGTTTCAAAAAGAGGACGTTTTGTATAACAATACAATTCCCAAATTGATAAGCAATTTTCCTCTTAAGTAATTTTTTCTTATGAAATATTCCCGACTAGCAGCAATTCTTTCAGCTGTGATAATTTGTTCATATGTTTTGACAGAATTATAACACTAATTTCATAATCTCGAGATCTATCAACAGGTTTTTAAACTAGGAGAAAGACATCTCATTCATTAGATATACAGAAAATTTTTGTATCTAAAACAGAAGGTGACTTACGTACCAGGATAGCCAACCTTAAGAAATTCAAGATATGTTAAGAAAAATAAAACAGTAATTTCTATAAGCCCAGTGGCTCCAACAGGGAAAATAGCTCAGTGAGGAAAGGGAATAAGGAAAAATAAAATATTTTAAGAAGAGCAACAATTTTAAAATAAATATCACTTTATAAGCTATAAAAACTTTAACAAAACAAGAGGAAGAGAAATAAGATATAAGATAGCATGCCCAAGTGTACCCTCAAGCAAGAGAACTCTAACCCAAGACAGTGGAAGACCATGGTACAGAGGCTATGGCACTACCCAAGATTAGAGAACAATGGTTTAATTTTGGAGTGTCCTTCTCCTAGAAGAGCTGCTTACTATAGCTAAAGAGTCTCTTCTACCCTTACAAAGAGGAAAGTGGCCACTGAACAATTACAGTGCAGTAAGAAGAATTGTTTGGTAATCTCAGTGTTGTCAGGTGTATGAGGATAGAGGAGAATATGTAAAGAATAGGCCAGACTACTCGGTGTGTGAGTGTATAAGCAAAAGGAAAATGAACCGTAACCAGAGAGAATGATCCAATGTAGTACTATCTGGCCAGTCAAAAGACCACATCACTCTCTAGCGGTAGTATCTCAATGGGTGGCAATTGTACATATATACATACATGCATAAACACACACACACACACACACACACGCACACACACACACACACACACATATATATATATATATATATATATATATATATATATATATATATATATATATATATATATATATATATATATATATAAACTATTGACAGCGGAAATACATTGTTGAGGGAAAGTCGTAATTGCGTTAAAGAATTAATCAAAAGTATAAGACGTAGCAAAAGTTCCTCTCAAGGATAATAGGAGTGTGTGACTTATATTTGTACATTTAGACAACAGCTGTCACTTGATGCCTGCATATAGACTAGAATAAAAGATGGCATAAAGAAAAGAATAAAAAGGTGTTTGGAGCTCGCAACTACAATGGACGCATGATCCCTTTGTCAGGAATATTATAATTCCTATTTTGGAGAATAATATACATGTAAAAAGTTCTTTGTCATTGCAAAAAAAAAAAAAATGGAAATCCATCGTACTTAGGTAATTATAATCTCTATAAACTTACATAATTCAGGTTGCATTTCCCAAACGAAGAAGCATTCTACCTTGAAATCCTCATTTTATATTCCAAATTGAAAATAATTCTCGTCACAAGATTTATCACTAGTTCCTGTCAACTGTGAGATTAAAAGTAATATATTATTTTCATGAAATCAACATTGAAATTAATTAGGTCACTAAACGATGTTTTGTGTCCGCTCGTGCGTGTAAGACAAAGCTTTTATTTGTTGGATTTTCAAAGTCTCTTAATTACTTTTTCTTCAAATTTCCCCACCTGCCACTTTAGTTATGTACTGAAAACAAATGCCAGTAAGCCTGTCAAATATTTCAAAATTTTAAATGGTAAAACTACTACTTCTACCCGTTTGAAATTTAAAACTGTCCGCAAGTATTTTATTTTTTTAGTTTTGGAACTACAGATCGTATTCAAAGTGACGGTACAATTTTATATCTTCTTTAGTGATTCGGTAATATTTCCTACAAGTGTACGCCATGCGTCAAAAATGATGGCTAAATATTTAAATAGATATGTACACAGGTAGTAGCTTCGTCAGGGAACCAGCTACCGGTTGTGATACTATCGCTTGGTAGGGGTAGAAGAGACTTTTTATTAATGTCAGCAGCTCCTCTATGAGGACACTCTAAAATCAAACCATTGTTCTCTAGTCTTGGGTAGTACCACGTCCTCTGTACCATGATCTCCCACTGTCTTGGTGTAGAGTTCTCTTGCTTGAGGGTACACTAGGGCACGATGTTCTTTCTAATTTCTCCTCCTCTTCTTTTTTTTAAGTTTTTAGTTTATATATGAAAGATCTATTTTAATGTTGTTACTGTTCTTGAGATATTTCATCTTAATTGTTCATTACTTCTTTTATAGTTTATTTTTGTATTTCCTTTCCTCATTGGGTTATGTTTCTCTCTTGGAGGCCTTGGGTTTATAGTATCCTGCATTTCCAAATAAGATTGTAGCTAAACTAGTAATGGCAATGATAATAATAAACTCACGAATAAACAGTTTCAGTCATACCCAGCCCCCCCCCCCCCCCCCCGTTCTTAACTACAACCGCTGATTCGGCTAGTTGTGGGAGATTGTGGTTCCTGATTGTACATCTCGGTGCAACCTCTCTCACCAGGGTATGACTATTCATCTCCCCCTGCCGCTCACCGTGACCAGAAATATATATATGTATATATATATATATATATATATATATATATATATATATATATATATATATATATATGTATATATATATATATATATATATATATATATGTGTGTGTGTGTGTGTGTGTGTGTGTATCCGGACACTTTCTCTTTATTATGGAGGGGATAATTAACTCCAGCTGTTAAATTTTACAAATGATTATCGTACTAATTTCAAAAGAGCAAAAGGAATGTTTGGTGTTCTCTGTCTTTTTAATCAACTCATGTAGGTTGCCCGAACTGATGATATCAACTGTTTCATCGTTTCATTGATACTTTGCATAAACTTTCTAACACCTCACACTCCTGCATGGATTTGCAAATAATGAAGTCTGGGTAAATAGTTAGTAATACATTAAAATCTTAAATATCTCACAGATTGTTTTACATTGTTACTGAACTAAATATATGTTATATTGTTTATTATTTAATTTCCCTTTATAGTTTATTTATTTCTTTTTTTCCTTTCCTCATGGGACTATTTTTCCAGATGGAGCTTTAGGGGTTGTAGCATCCTACTATACCAACTAGGGTTGTAGCTTAGCTAATAATAATAATAATAATAATAATAATAATAATAATAATAATAATAATAATAAGTTAACAGACTCAGAATCAACTTTACAAAAATTCATAAAAATAGTTTGGATGAATGAGATTATTATTTTTATTATTATTATTATTATTATTGATGATGATGATGATAATAATAATAATAATAATAATAATAATAATAATAATAATAATAATAATAATAATAATAATGGAGGCCAGGATTATTATGATAATTATTGTCGTTATTGTTTTATATGGCAACATACTACGTGCAGTGGTTTACCCATACGTATGCTTACCATGGTTAGGTATTTCCTCCATAACACCACGCCAGGGCTCCAAGAACCTACCAAACTAAGTCTAATTGCTATTCAAAGCCACGCCAATTAGTTTCCCACAGTTTTAGTATATAAATCAAAGTCAACAAACGTCCCAATTAGCGGATACAAAAAAAAAAATGTCAAAATTATTTGAAATAACAAGGCTACCAAGAGCCTCGTCTAGAAATGTATATCTTTTATAGGTAAATTTCCATATAATAAACATACTAACTTATTTATTTTTTTTTAACATTATTTATTCATGCTTATAAGGAAACTATAGTCCATTTCTTTTAGCGAGGCAGATTTGCACCGACTCGCAACGGTGCCCTTTTAGCTCGGAAAAGTTTCCTGATCGCTGATTGGTTAGAATTATCTTGTCCAACCAATCAGTGATCAGGAAACTTTTCCGAGCTAAACAGGCACCGCTGCGAGTCGATGCAAATATGCCTCGCTAAAAGAAATGGACTATAGTGCCAAATAAATCACATAATTCCAGTTTTTCTATGAAGTCTTGATACTTGTTGGAGATAGAATTTAGTCTGCTGAATTTAAATTCACATCATAAGTAAATGTTTACTTATTACTTTTTCTGTTTATTTTTACCTTATTGTTCCTTATGGTGGAAAGAACGACAATTTTTTTCAAAAATGGATTGTTTGCTTAAACGCTTGGTACTCTTCAATTATCCTTCCTGCGGGTGTTAGAAGTTGTTTAACGATATGAGTGAATCCTCATTCTTTCTATTCTTCTAAACATTCATAGTCAAATTACGTCAATGGTTACTGCCTTTGTCAGTATCAAAAGTTTCGAACCGACAGCGAGTCAATACAGTCTTTAAAACCAAGAGGAACATATTCCTGATTTTCTGAATTTATACTTTGAAACAATACATTTTATACATTACTAAGGTTACCATCTGGATACTAGGCCTTTCTCATTATAAAGGATATAACGAAAGTTTTCTGTTTTTACCACCATCAGTCTTCTCGCTTTGATTAACACGGTGAGTTTATTTCCTATTAAGGTTAGTTATGTCTTTGGTAACTACAATCAATCTCTAAAGCAGTTGTTGCCTCATCATAAATAATACTTCCTCCCGGCTATAATTTAATGTTTGATAATCAAATGTTATGTTATTAGGTTAACCAAGAAAGTATTTTCCTGCCTTTATTTCTATGGTTTGTCACTTCTCTCTGTGGTACACATTGTTTACTGGTTATTTGCGTATTCGTAGACACCAAAAATCTATAATTTTTATATTCCTTTGGTTATAATTATGATATGATTTCTATAATTCATTACATTGATAATTTGGGCTGAAATTCTTCTTTTACGTTAAGTATGTTGGTCAGACTTTAATTTGGATTCCGTAGTCTTGCGAATTTCCTTCCATAACTGAATGGTTATATTATTCAGTTTTACCTACATCACATGTCAAATTTCACTGTTTATTATTTCATAACTTTTTCGAGATTTATAATTATCACTATTTCTTCACAATCATTAACTGTTAATATATCCTTCGATGAAATAAATTCCATACACGTTTTGAGTTCAAATTTTAAACCTCTTTTTTTTTTTTTTTTACATCCTCATTAAATATAAGCAAAGAAGAATACCTGAATGCGAATCAGAAAGATGCCCTCAGATTCGGTAATCTTAAAGGTACATTTACTTGCGAATTATTATTGAAATATTTTGTTACATTGTTTAATACTAAATTATGATTCCATTAAGTTTATATAAAATGTCATTTGTATGAACTTCAAAATATTTATTCATGGTATTGGGCCATTTTCTTCATATTAGGATTTTTCAACTGAACTGATAAGGAATGTGAAGCTCCTGTGGAGAGAATAGGATTCCCCTGCTGTATAGGTCCAGAAAATCTGCCCTTTAAGTAACTACCAAGTATAATATGATCGGCAATGAGAAATTGAGTGGCACATGAAAAAGGTCAGAAACCTACCTTTTCGCACTTGCAATTAATGCTTTTATGACCAAAAATTCTTGTTTAGATTTTAGTCATAAAGATAAACTTAATTTTCACTCTGGTTTCCAACCATGATTTCTTAAGATCGCATTTCATTAAGAAAAGCATTGGATCATGGTATGAATATAAAGTGCTTAAAATATGTATGTTAATGATGCGTTAGGCCAAAACGAGAGAGAGAGGGAATTTAACAGTTCACAAAATGTGATTGAGTTTTTATTGCAGAGAAATGAGAATAGAAAAAAACCTAAGGCTTACAACATTTTGAGTGTGTGCTGCTAAAATTTAGCAACAAGATTAATTCCGCCAAATCCTCTTCGGGTTTGCAATCCATTTTCCTGTGACTCTCACCTGCAGACGAACCAAGGAGGATTTACACTTAGCCTTATAATCTGGTTTCCAGATTACATTCACTCAAGTAGAATTTCTTTCCTATTCGCTAAGTACTAAAAACTGCAGACTTCTGGAAAACGTAGATAAACATTCATTTTTCCTCTTAGGGATAATCTCCTTTGGGAAACTTTTGCCTTATCTTTTACATTCGATTTAATGCCCTCTCCCAGAATATATTAGACCGCTTTATTGCCTGGTCGGTCTTAAAAAGAGAATTTTAATTCCATTAATCCTATTACTTTTACGCCGGCAAAGATGGGGGTTCCTCGAGACCACGACTCTTAGGGGCAACGATGCCATTTATAGCCTTCCTCATTATACATTTGATGTCTGTGCGTTTTGGTTGTGGTTGTTATTCTGAAATTGAATGGGAAAGATTTAATAACTCAAACATTAATCCTTATCGATTATATTAAAAGCCTATAAATTTTTGCGAACAGGGAATGTAATTTATGTTGATCGGAGTAAATAACCCCCCCCCCCCCTCCCACCATCTCTCTCTCTCTCTCTCTCTCTCTCTCTCTCTCTCTCTCTCTCTCTCTCTCTCTCCACATGGCGGTAGCTTTGGTATAGGTAGAATTGAAAGAGAGGTGCTATTGTAATATCAATAACAAACGAAAACGATATTCAAAAACAATAATTAAGATGATATATTTAAAAGTAATGATAAAAAGTAAGCATTTGGGTATTTTTTTCTTATAAAAAATCATTAAGATTTAAAGGGCATGAAAAAGTAATAAATGTTTCAATGCTTAAGGGTAGGCTCAAATTAAAATATCGTATGGCTTTAAATGTGCAAAATTTGATCTCAAAACAAAATTAGAAACTTTCTAACATGAAGACAAATAAAGGCAAATATTTCAAGAAATATCAAGAACCATTTTCAGTCAAGTAACCTCCAATATACCTTTACTTCACTTCCTATATCGTACTAGTGTACGCGACCCGTCAAAAATGACTGCTGAATATTTAGATAGATATGCACATACAAATTCAACCCTCCTCATCGCCCCCCCACTTTCCTAATTATAACTCCTCTCGCCTTGGTATGACTACTCTCTCTCCCCCTACCAGAGGGACAGGGAGAAACCAAGAAGTTAGATCTTGTACCAACCGTGTGTCACACGATCGCACATAGTAACGATATTCATTTTTTGTATATATGATGCTTGTATCTTCACTCTCCCCTCGCACTGATAGGAACCTGAAATAACATGTCTGTTTTTCTCCCTGTTAACTGTTAACGGGTGTGGTTGTCGGTTGAACATGAATTTGCCTGTTATGTTTTTATGCCCTTTTTGCCTGGAGTTTATGTATATATAAACGGATATACTGTAATAAAGTTACTCAGTTGCTTTCATCCTGCCTTCTTAGTCACAGCCTCTCTTGGCCCGTCACATTGGTGACCCCGGAAATCGACTTGCTCCTCCCGCCTTCCACCCCCCCCACCTCTGCCCCTCCGTCATTGGTACTATGGCGGACTCCACGGAAGTTGGCGCTGCCCCATTGAAACTTTCGTCGTTCGCCAGCGGAGAGGCGTTTGCTTGGTTTCAGCGCGCAGAAGTCCAGTTCCGCATCAAGGGCGGGACTCGTTCAACCACCAAAGCAGATTATGTTCTCGCGGTGATACCCTAGGAGCCCTTCCCGGAAATATCCGACTGGCTTTGTTAACAAGGAGACACCCCAATAGCGTATGACGCACTCAAAACATACCTTCTGTAGCAGTACTCGCCGACGCCAGCCGCCCGTATAGCAAAGCTTTTTCAGCTCTCTCAACAACCATTGGGGGACCAAAGGGCTTCGCTCGCCCTCAGGGAAATGACCAGTATCGCTTGCCTGCAACCTGCCACAGATGGGTCTCCTAGTGAGGTGAACTTACTTCGTGCCCTTTGGATACGCCGTTTACCCGAACCTATACGCGCTGCCATACCCAATGTCGATAGTTTACTAATAAAAGACTTGATGACCAAAGCCGACACCCTTATGGACAGCAACTTCACGACCTTCAATACCTCCATCAACGCCTCCACTCCTGAAAAGAGGACGCCTATTCAACGTCGACTGAAGCCAACATGAATGCCGTA
>NC_090742.1:121726330-121733830 GCF_036898095.1 Palaemon carinicauda | reverse complement strand
CTGACTGACAAACATGACATGGGCACTGCCTGGTTAAGGAATTGTTGAGATAGCCGGACTATTCAAAGGAGTATGTGTATATTTCAATTAGATACAAATCAAGGACTATCTGTGAGATTATAAACGCCTTCATTATTAGATTTTTCGATTTTTTGAGATTTTCTATTTTTTCAGACTTTTTACTTTTTTAGATTTTTCGAATATTCGATTTTTTTTTATTGATTTTTCGTATTTTTCAACTTTCCGTTTTTTAGATTTATTTTCTAGATTATTCGATTTCTTGATTTATCAATATTGTTTCAGAAAGAAAATGTATATAAAATAGGGTGCAGAGAACTCAAGCATGCAAGCTAGTCAATATTTAGCTTAATGGAAATACTTTTGCATGATTTGAGAGAAAACAAAAATATTGATCACGGTAAAGTATTAAAGGATGATTAATTATGGTTGGGAGTTGAAGCCATTATAAAGCAGATGAGGAATATTACTTTGGGAGATTAGGCGGTGAATTGAGAGGATGCATTTAGTTAGACATTAAAAGTTTGGGAACGAGAAATAAAATGAAAAGAAAATAAGGCGTGCCAAAACATAAAAATAGCCTAAGGTAATAAAGAATATTACTTAATGAAGTTAGATTTTTAAAGTGTATGTTCAATAGGAGGAGACAACCAAATGCGTATTTAAGGAAACAAAATTGTCAAACTGGGTAAATTCAATATGACTCAAGTGTGAGATTATCTCTGGTTGTTTTATGTATCGGGAAATAAACTTCTGAGATACTCTTAGTTCTTTAGGTCTAAGACTTTAATAGTTTTCGGAATAATAAAGATCAGGCTCAAAACACTAGCAGTTCTTCCCTCAAACAACCTCCATAATGTTTCTAACTGGCTAGAGTTATATAAAGAAGTCAAAGATTTAGATAACACAGATGGCTTACAAAAATATACTTTATAACATATCCAAAGTTGATTTACGCTTACAAAATATCAGTTTGTACAATAAATTGGTATCAAGCAGGTTTTTCTTTACACACATTTTATACACTCTAAAGTGCAACAAATTCGTATAAAACCGGTTTTACTTACACAATACTTTACATATTAACATCTTGATCTACAATAACCTGTAATAAATCCAGAGAAACTCTAAATTATACACAAAAGACACTTAGATGCTGCTTTCAGACAAGAGCGTGAAGATTAAACTATTTGCAGATGACACACAATTTTACTTCTCAATAAATGATATACATGGCACTATTGAAACTCTAAAACGAATCCTTGATAGTGTTAGAGAATGGATGATATTTAAAGAACTAGAATTAAATGAGAACAAAACTGAATTCATGGTGGTGGGCAAGAGAAACAGCGTGAGAAACTTAGGTGATATTTAAATAAACATAGATAATGACTCGGTGCCGATATCTAGTAAAGTTCGAGATCTAGGTGTATTTCTTGACTATAACCTGTCTCCAAATGCCCAAATAAATAATGTAATAAAAACTGCTGGTTATCATCTAAGAAATATTGCGTTTATAAAAAAGTACCTGGACAAAAATTCTGTAAAGAAACTTGTGATAAACTGTTATTACCAGGATTGACTACTGCAACTCGATCAACTAAAATTTACCAAAAGTGCAACTTGAGAAATTACAAAACATAATAGAGGAGCAATACTGATAAAATGTGTCCCACCTAGAGAAAGGATCACTCATATACTAATCGATTTACACCGGCTGCCGATTACAGCGAGAATTGAATTTAAAATATGTATAATATCCCACCAAATTATCAGAACCGGGCGTCGAAAATACTTAAGAGAATTGTACATATTGCGCAGCCAATAAATCGTGTCGACATAAGCATAGTTACAGATGGCTTCAAACTATTTGACCCTAGATATATGTCTACTGTAGGCTCCAGAGCCTTTAAATATGCGGCCCCGAAACCATAAAATAAGTTCCCACGAAACATTCGAATGATTGAAGACATTAAGGCTTTCTAGGGGAAACTGAAGACTTTCTTATTTCATGAGTCTTTTGACAGTGACGATTTAACAGTAAATGAACCTTACGCTATATGAAACGTTAAATACTCTGAACGAACAAGGTAAAACGACAGTGGAGGTCCTGTAGAGAGTGGGGTTCCCCTGCTGTATAGGACCGGAAAGTAAGTATATTATGAAATTGGTTTCGATCAACAGATTACTACACTTCCAAGGTAACAGCAGTCAGTACTAAATCTAAATCCGGAGAGATTTCAATACTGAGACCCAGTTCAAATGACATCACTTACCTTATAGGTGTTAAAACTCTCTTCGAGAGTCTTCCAAACTTAACATGTAACATTATTTTTCCACATTAAATTTATATGACGGCACACTAAAGCCTACCTGACACTTGCGCGCATTTTTGCCACGCACTGGCACGCATTAATGCGCGCCAGTGCGTTCCACTTTGTGGCACGCACTGGTGTTTTTCCCGCATTGTTCACGACCAGTTCACTCCAGTTCGCGCATCGTTCACGCGACGTTCACGCGACGTTCACGCGATGGCACGAATTGGCACGCGTAGTTCACGAGAAGTTCACGACACGTTCACGCGACTTCGCTCATCATTCCGCATCGTTTCCGCATCGTTCACGCCAGTTCACGCCAGTTCACGAATTGGCCACTCCATATAAAAACGGGGCTTCTCCAACACGAGGACATTCTTGGATTGGCTTCGGAAGAGACAACAATGCTTTCTGTCAGAGACACCATTGCATTGAGGAGAAGAAACGTATCTTTTTCGTTTGTATTTTTTGTTGCCCTTTATTTTTGTTTCAATAAGAAAGCATTTGATTTACATATAAATAGCAGACATAAAATATGTACAAGTATTAAGAAAGCATTTTATTTTAACATTAAAAGCAGCAAACATGAAAAGTTTTTAGGCTGTTGATTTTAAGGTAATAGAGAAAAAAGTGTGTTGAAATAAGAAATCATTTTATTTTTACATTAAAACAGCAAACAGAAAAAAATTGTTTTGCTCTTCATTTTAAGGTAATAAAGAAGAATAAGTATGTTGATGAAATAAAACCTAATTTTATTTTTACATTCAAACAGCAAACTTAAAAATTTCTTGGGTTTATTTTTTAGTTCATTTTTGTTTAAAACAAAAGTTTTGGGTCTTGATTGGTAATAGAGAAAAATAAGTGTGTGCATGATATAAGACATCATTTTATTTTTACATTCAAACAGCAAATATAAACAATTATTAGGTTTATATTTTTCTTTCCTTTTCATTGACTTTTTTCGTTTCCTTTTTGTTTCTCTTCATTATAAAGTTATAGAAATAGTTTGAAATAAGACATCATTTTATTATTACATTCAAACAGCAAATATAAAAATTTATTAGGTTTATTTTTCTTTCCTTTTCATTAATTTTTTCGTTTCCTTTTTGTGTCTCTTCATTATAAAGTTATAAAAATAGTTTGAAATAAGATATAATTTTTTTTTCACATTAAAACAGCAAATATAAGAATTTATTATTTTTTTTTCTTTCCTTTTCATTAATTTTTTCGCTTCCTTTTTGTTTCTCTTCATTATAAAGTTATAGAAATAGTTTGAATTAAGATATAATTTTTTTTTCACATTAAAACAGCAAATATAAAAATTTATAGGTTTATTTTTCTTTCCTTTTCATTAATTTTTTCGTTTCCTTTTTTTTTCTCTTCATTATAAAGTTATAGAAATAGTTTGAAATAAGATATAATTTCTTTTTTCACATTAAAACAGCAAATATAAAAATTTATAGGTTTATTTTTCTTTCCTTTTCATTAATTTTTTCGTTTCCTTTTTGTTTCTCTTCATTATAAAGTTGAAGAAATAGTTTGAAATAAGATATAATTTTTTTTTTCACATTAAAACAGCCAATATAAAAATTTATTAGGTTTATTTTTCTTTCCTTTTCATTATTTTTTTCGTTTCCTTTTTGTTTCTCTTCATTATAAAGTTATAGAAATAGTTTGAAATAAGATATAATTTTTTTTTCACATTAAAACAGCAAATATAAAAATTTATTAGGTTTATTTTTCTTTCCTTTTCATTAATTTTTTCGTTTCCTTTTTGTTTCTCTTCATTATAAAGTTATAGAAATAGTTTGAAATAAGATATAATTTTTTTTTTCACATTAACACAGCAAATATAAAAATTCATTAGGTTTATTTTTCTTTCCTTTTCATCAATTTTTTCGTTTCCTTTTTGTTTCTCTTCATTATAAAGTTATAGAAATAGTTTGAAATAAGATATAATTTTTTTTCACATTAAAACAGCAAATATAAAAATTTATTAGGTTTATTTTTCTTTCCTTTTCATTAATTTTTTCGTTTCCCTTTTGTTTCTCTTCATTATAAAGTTATAGAAATAGTTTGAAATAAGATATAATTTTTTTTTCACATTAAAACAGCAAATATGAAAATTTATTAGGTTTATTTTTCTCTCCTTTCCATTAATTTTTTCGTTTCCTTTTTGTTTCTCTTCATTATAAAGTTCACGCCACTTCCCGCATCGTTCACTCCAGTTCACGCCAGTTCCCGCACTGTTCACTCCAGTTCACTCCAGTTGGTGCATCGTTCACGACTATTTCACGGCCATTTAGTGCGTGCCAATGCGTGCCACAAACTTTTAACATTTCAAAGTTCTAGGCACGCATGGCACGCATTGGTACGCTCTGGCACGCGAGTTCCCGCACTGTTCACGATATTTTCACGACTCGTTCACGCGAGTTCGCGCATCAACGCGTGACAGTGCGTGCCACGAATGCGTGCAAGTGTCAGGTACCCTCAAGCATAATTTTTGTATGGTGCCCATTACCTTTTGTGTTCGGTGCACCAAACTCACAATTAATTTATGTAAATGATATTTATATGACCGAACATTTACATAACAAGAACTTAATGATAATGATAGAAATGAATACGATTATTACTCATATCATCGTAATGATTTTAAGCTCTTGAGACTTCTGTAATATTCCACCCTTCGAGAGATTATTCCTAACAAGTATAGAAAACCGCACAAATATGGGGGAAAAAAAAAGTCAAAACAATGCTTTGATGGAAACATTCTCGCTCTACTGGAAGAACATACAATTATAGCTTATATTAAGAGGAACCTCTGATGATATAACTCTGTTATGGAAGAACTAATGTGGCAGCTCTGCGATAGAAATCTTAGATTAAAACGAATTCATTTGGATTAAGGAAGGATCGTTCTAACCTTTCCCAGAAGCAGGTGGAATTTCATAGTTATTCTTTAAAGGATCACTAGAGGATAATTCTTCGAGGTTGAATAAACTGTAGAGGGAATCAGGATTATTAAATTTCCGTCAGAGTTAATTTCCTTTTCACTGTGAATAAAATAGTTACTGATTATACGGGATCTGCTCATTTCGTGGATGAAACTGATCTCTTTTCAATAAAGCTGCATTGGATGAGTACAAAGTAAGTGATATATATATACATATATATATATATATATATATATATATATATATATATATATATATATATATATATATATATATATAATTATATATATATATATATATATATATATATATATATATATATATATATATATATATATATATATATATATATATATATATATTAGGAATAATCTCTCAAAGGAAGGATTATGAACTTTGTCTTATGGGCTCAAAATCATTATGATGATATGAGAAGTAATAGTGTTCATATCTATTATTAGTATTATTAGATTCTTGTTATGTAATCGCTCTGTCATATATAAGTCAGTAACGTAAATAAATACCCAATTCTGATGAATCATAGAGACGCATTCAAATATAATGCGCTGTATTTTTATTATGATGTAGGACAAATCCTGCTTACGTAGAATTTAAAATGTTCCAGAAGGATTACGTAGTGTTTAGAATGAAAGTGATGTCATTTGAGAGGATTCTCGATTCCTAAATTATGTTTCATCTTAGTAAATAGGGGTTTCTTTGAGAGAATGTTTTTTATCTAATGAATATTTTTAATTACCTCCTACAATAATAAGAAAATTTAACATTCTATCACAAAGATCCATTCGAGAAAAGTTTTGAGACGAGGTTTTGTATCATGTGACAGATGTGTAGTTCTAATTGAAGCGTGGGTATAAACACACCAGAGTTGTGCAAACCGACACACTATCACACACATCTGGTCAGTCACCAAAAGACAAGTTTGCCTTCGACTATTTACTGTTCTCTGGTGTTCTCTAGTATGTATCTGTTCTCGATGATTAACTATTGTGTTGAAGTAAGAAAGTGATGATATAAGTGTTTAAGTCTCGTACAATTTTTAGTTTTAATTGCTGATGGCAACTAAATGATTTATAGTATAATTTATTGTGAGAATTATTTTTGAGGTTTCAGAATTCTCTACAATAGATGTCACTCTGTCTTTTACGTAACCTTCTGGTAATGTTTGTAGTTAATCTATTAATCGAAACCAATTGTATAATATGGACCAATGCTCTTATATGTAAGCAGAACGTAGGTTTCTTTTGTACGTCTTTATTTGAATACAACATTTTTGAGAATTCTCCAGATTGATTACAATCAAATGTAGATCAAGATGTGAAGAATTAAATTATCTAAAATATGTTAACTTAAACTTTATTGATACCACCATCAAGTGACATTTTTGTTAAAAGTGTATATTCTCATTAGATATGTGATTAAATTATGTTTTTGTAAGCTATCCATGTTATTTAATCTCTTGACTTATTTTGTATAACTGCTTCCGCCTCTAGTTTAGCCATTATTACTTTCAAAACTAATCTAGTCTTAGACCTAAAGAACTCTAAATTGGAAAACTTCAGAAATATATTTTCTGAACTTTAAAAGAACTACAAATAAAGTAGTGGCCTATTCGAAACGTCCCTGCCTTGTGAGCTGAGGTGAGATGTTTGGGGGAGCCTATAGGTCTGCCTGCTGAGTCATGATCAGCCATTGCCTGTGCTTTCTAGCTTGAATGTAGAGGGGGCTTGGGTGCCGATCATATGAATATACAATATAGTCAGTCTCAAGGGCATTGTCCTAGTAACCAGGGCAATGCCATTGTCCTTTCCTCTTTCAGACATGTATGTATTTATGTATCAAAAACAAAGCTGCCGTTTGTAGTCCACTACAGGATAAAGGCTTCAGACGAGTCGATTTATTTCTGGGGTTTCACCCGTCTTCATCTCCACGCTGGTCAGTGCGGACTGGTGATGGTGGGAGATTTTCGTCTGATCGGTCACAGCCAATCAACCCACTATGGATGGCCCTGACAAGTACAGTTTTGCTGATCATGGCGATACGCAAACCTTTTCCTAGTACGAGCGTAATGCGTAATACAGCATTCCTGTGATTAGCACAGAAACCTATATTACATTTAAGTTTTTTTTTTAATCATTCATTATGAGCCATTTACGCGTTTATACTTACCTAGTCTCTAAAGATGATGAATG
>NC_090742.1:121718830-121723830 GCF_036898095.1 Palaemon carinicauda | reverse complement strand
TCATGCACTTCACTATTCCAGACAATTTTACTCCTTCGAGTGAATGAAATGGCCAATTTCAAACGGCTCTGGGAATAGGACGTGGATCCGTCCGGTCATGATACATTGAAGCCGGCCTTGTCGTATTGTATCCATGAGCCGTTGTTCAATCTGCAATTGAACTTATCGTCAAAAGGATAAAGTTTTTTCAGACAATTTTCATATGTATGGGAGAGAGCAGCGTTTAGCACTATACCTAACTTGCATGAATCCATTGATTTTTTATGGAATTCAAAGGAGTCAGCTATACATACTTTATTATTCATTGCCTCTGAACAGTGAGTTAATTTATCTAAGTCTTTAATGACCGTATATGTTTCCTTATCAGGGGAAATCAATACGTGTCCTGTCAAACTGGATATTACTGGACTTGAGTTATTCGTCATGAAAGTCGGGAATGGTGATATCTTGTATGATTGCCAGGCATCGGAAGAATCAAAGGGAACTGTAATCATGATCCTGTAATTTTCAACGCTAACTGTAATAGAGCTATAATAAAATTCTAACCTAAGGGCGTCTAACAAAGGAACATAGCCTATTTTCTCCCGTCCGTTCTCCACAATTAACGTTAAGTCTTTTATTGGCAACAGATGTGGTGGTAGAACACCTTTAGTTACTAACGTAATAGCTTCCACATAGTCTTTTGATTTCTCAATGAAATGTGCAATTTTAGTATGGATATGATCTATTTTTGAATTATAATACGTTAATGTTGCCATAAAGTTTTGTTCTTCCATAGTCTGACAGATTTTGCTAGAATGTTCGTTCACCAAACTCATAATTTGATTAATTGATGTTAACTGATTCCTTAGTTCTGATAAAACTAATTGGTTTTCATGTTCTAAAAACTAAATTTTCTTATTTTGATCACTGATTTTAAGACGATTTGAAATCCCTAATCCTAAACTTGCAACAGATCCAAAGATGTATATTACAGCAAAAATAAAAGAGTTACGTCTTTCAAGGTTAGTGTGTCTTACTGTCCACATCAGAAGGTCACGAGCCAAAGATTCTACCTCGTAAGTCTTGGGATAGCATTTCTGCTACTCTTAGTGTCGGTGCAAGCGAACTCTCTGTATTAAAAGGAAAATGTCTTTTATGCATCTCATTTAATGAAGCAGCAAACCTTGAAATGTCTCTCTATAAGCTAGTGGCGTCATTCTCTGGGAGAAAAATAGCTTGCATGTTTACTTCTATAACTATATTGCTTGCAGTATCAAAAACGTCTTCTGTTCTCTCTACTATAGTGCCATATCTAAAATCTATACTTTTAGTTTTAGGGCTCTTCCCACACGAGAAAAATGTCTGAGCGAACAATATCGCTCCTAAAAATAAAAACTTCATTTTAGGAAACCTGCAATGAGAAAAACATATGTAATTACTTCTGTATTAAGAAGAAAAAAAAATGTTAACATACAAATATCATACAAGTTTCATAGATAAAAAGAAATTCCCTCACCTCCTTCTCTCTTATTTTAATTTCTTATGTGAGCCAATGGTACAATTCTCTCATCAGTGGGTTGGGATACGTTTGAACTCTAAATCTATTGGCCGTTAATTTTCCAAAATGTTAAATGGGCCTTCAAACTTAGGTGTTAGTTTGTAATTGAGTCCTTTACGTACATTTACCTGTATGTATACATTGTCACCCACGGTATATGTTTTAGTTGGCTTTGCTATTTTTCATGATTCCTTTTCATTATGATTTGTGATTCTTCTGAATTCTTTCGAAGGATATCATAACAACTTTTGCTTACATTTATAACTTCCTTTAAAGAATTTGATAAATTAGTTGTAGGTGTTAGTACATGGAAACGCGCTCTAACTGGGATACCATACAATGCCTCGTGCGGAGACATTTTAATTGATACATGATATGAGTGATTCAGAGTACTTAGTACTGGAGGTATTGCAATATCCCAGTTGGGGTCTGATCCCCCTAGTGTTAATCTTAATATGTTTAAAACCTTCCTATTCGTTCTTTCCACTAGCCCATTCGACTCTGGGTGATAGATCATGGTATTGATTTTCTCTATGATAAGGAATTCACACAATGAGTTAAGGAAATGATTATCAAATTTTCCACCCGAGTCTGAGATTATCACGTGTGGAATTCCATGTTTACAAATGTAACACTCGTAAAACTTCCTAGCGCATTCAATCGCAGTTTTAGTTTTAAGAGCTATCAGTTCTGTATATCAAGTCAAAGCATCTACAATTAATAAGAGGTGCTTATTTCCTCTGTCTGACTTGTAAAATCCTGTAATAAATCTAAATGTATTCTTTCAAAGGGTTGATTGGGCACCGGATAAGCCCCTAGGCTGACAGGTGTTTTCATGTGCCCTTTGTTTTCCTGACAAGTGCGACAATTAGCTATATGTTTTTTTTTATATCTGTAAACATCGTATGCCAATTAAACAATGATTTGGCTTTCTGTGACATTATGGAGAACCCCGGGTGTCCATGCAATGGATTTGCATGCAACCAATTTAGGACAGTGAATATAAGTGGTACCACTACCTGGTAGTTAGTCACATGTGGTGTATTGCGGGTTTTCCTTGTCCCGTTCGGATCTACACAGAATATTGTCCTTGATTATATAATTCTGCTGCGTATACTTTATATATTCATTTTCCTTAGTATTTCCTTTCAAAGCATTTATGATTTTTTCTAATTTCTGATCTTTTCTTTGCTCAGTCTGTAATAATTCAGCGCTCCAGCCCAGATCTTCCTGTTCATATACAGTTTTAACAATAGGCTTGGATGCTGATATATCTATTAAATTCAGCTAATGGCACCGTACAAGATGATACGGAGTTGCGTGATAATGCCTCAGCAATGATATTTGCTTTCCCAGGTAAATACCCGATCCTCGCGCCAAAGTCTTGGATGATCAAATGCCACCGAGTTCGTTTGGGGCTGTAACTAAAGCCTTTAAAGAAGTCTGTTAGTGGTTTATGATCAGTAAGAACCTTGACGGGATAACCGTATATTATGAACTTAAAATACACTAGTGGATTAACAATAGCTAGCCCTTCCTTGTCTATTACTGCATACTTACTTTCGGGAGTTCTCAGTTTACGTGAATAAAACGCTATCGGGAAAAACTGTTTGTCATATTGCTGAAGCAATACCCCACCTACTCCTAGGTCTGAGGCGTCTGTTGCAATGAAGAATTCCTTACCGAAGTCAGGAAATTTTAAGATAGGAGAGCTACACAGTTCATCTTTCAAAGTATTAAACGCCTGTTGATGCTACTCAGACCATATGAAATCTACGCCCTTCTTCGTAAGATAACTTATGGGAGTGGCTCTTATTGAATAATTGTGTATAAAACGCCTGTAATATCCACTACACCCCAGAAATTGCTGTATTCCCTTGACATTAGTAGGTATCGGAAAGTTACGGATAGCCGACACCTTATCGTGGACTACTTTAAGACCTTGGCTAGACACCGTAAAACCTAAATAGACCAATTCCGTCTTATAGAATTCACACTTACCAATCTTTACCCTTAAGTTATGCTGTCTTAGTCTCTGTAGTACTAGTTCCAGTTTACGTAGATGTTCTTCTAAGGTATTAAAAAAGATTACAAGGTCGTCCATATAGTGATGCAATATATCCCCTAGTAAGTGTCCAAACACTATGTTAATCATTCTAGTAAATGTTATGGGAGCACTACGTAAACCAAAAGGCATACGCAAAAATTCCTAATGTCGCCTGGCTGTGCTGAAGGCAGTGTATGGGATACTATTTTCTTCTAATGATATCTAGTGAAAGCCTTTAAGTAAGTCCAAACTGGTAAAATCTTTATTTTGACCTAACAAAGATAAAATATCGTCAGTACATGGCACTGGGAATCGATCAGGGATCGTTTCCTCATTTAAGCGACGGAAGTCCACGCAGATACGCCATGTTGGATCTTTTTTCGTTACAACTATTAATGGAAAATTATAAGGGCTGTTCGATTTCCTAATGACTCCTTCTTCTAGCATTTTACCTACTTCATCATTTATCTCATTCTTGAATTTCATAGGGAGTCTGTACGAGGGTATATAGATAATTTTCTGCTTGTCTTTTAACCTTATTTGATGTTCGATAACATCTGTTTTTTCTAAGAATCCATCCGTAGTGGAGAAAACGTCATGATATTCGGTTAAAAGTCCAAAAAATTTCTGCTGAATTTCCTCTTCTTGAATGTCTTTATTGAATATATTTTTAATAGATTGCAAAAGGGATTCATCCGCAACTGATTGAGGGAGATTGATTTTAGCGACGGTAAGAATACGATGTTTATAAACTTCTACATCCAAGATATGTTGATTTTTGTGAATTACTAAAGTGGTATTTAAATGATTACAGACTTCAATATTACATTGTTGTTGTGAGCCGACTGTATAAATAGCTTGTGTGACAGACAATCCGTTAGTTTCCAAAGTGTCGGAATGCATTAATATTTCAGATCCCGGTAACGTTTTCTTTACTCACACGATTATATTCGAAGTTACATTCAGCTAGATTGCGTGCAAGATGATATTATGGGTGAACGAGAATTCTGTTGTGTCGCGTATATCATTTCTTTATTAATGAGACAAGTGATTGGTTCTTCAACGTACATCACTGTTTTATTTGTCGTCTCCTTTTTATCCAAAACTGATTTTAAGGTATTAGAAGACTTATAGAATTTTCCTTTGATATACACGCCGTGTTTGGCAGTGGCTAAGATAATGTTTTGATTGCCCATAAACGGGTATCCTATAATTACAGCTGGATACATAACAATGTTTTGTACAACGACAAAGGTATCAACAAACGTGCGCTTACCGACCTTGTACTGAACATGAGTTACGCCTATTATATTTAATTCATTATTTCCTATACCCGAGAGCCTTACTCCGGACTTCTCTATAGGGAAGTTCGAAAATAACAAATGACTACCAGAGTCAAAATATAATGTAAAG
>NC_090742.1:121703830-121708830 GCF_036898095.1 Palaemon carinicauda | reverse complement strand
TGAGGGTGGGGGACATGTTATGAGTTAACCCTCACTAGGGCACCAAGTATTCCCGAATTGTTGCTCTTCACGGGTGTGTCTTGTTACCTAACCCCACGAATAAGGAGGGTTAACTCCATATTATGGCGGAAATTATAGATTCAAAGAGGAAATTAAATGAAAAACTATTTTTCATTGAGTAGAATTTTCTCATCCTTTCGCAGCATTTCAAATCCATTTGGACAAAATCATCGACTTTGACAAAGGATCGTGGTGATCATAGAAGAAGTTGCGATATTCAAATAATACGGAAATTCCATCGGCAATAATAACTCAGTCAGAAGAGTACAATGAATTCCTCAAAGGTCTTTTAGAAATCTTGAAAACTAAGATGAAAATACACACACACACACACACACACACTATATATATATATATATATATATATATATATATATATATATATATATATATATATATATATATATATATATATTTATATTATATATATATATATATATATATATATATATATATATATATATATATATATATATATATATAACAAACTTACTCTTAAGGGAAACAAACGTTGTTTTGCCCATTGATTTATAAAAATTCTTTGATAAAAGTAAAAGTTTTATCAAAGATTCAATTATGCTCACCTGCATAACGAAGCATTATTCTGGAAAAATTATTCATTTGATGAATTTCAGGGGTAGAATATTTTATTTGTCTTCCATTATCTTCTCCAAAAAGAAAAAAACCTAATTGATCCTATACCGTATTCATGTGCGTATACCTTTTCCTACATCGAGAAAACTTACAAGACTTCATTAGTAATCCGATTAGGTTTTCCAAGATAAAGTGCTATTATTCTGTTAATACAATTAACCAGGGAATTTTCCAAAGTTAAATCTTGTAATTTCATTCTTCCGTATTTCCAACTATTATTCATAAGACGACTTCCATGGAGTCCTCGTCTCCTTTATCATTGATTTCTGATCTTTTTGAGAAAAATAATAATTACGCCTTCATGCTCGTCTAGTGATATAATCTTATGTGATATATAAGTATATGTATATATATATATATATATATATATATATATATATATATATATATATATATATATATATATATATATATATATATATATATATATATAAATAGCACTGTAACATTTTTTTCTGCTTATCTATATGAAGTTTTTAGTTATACTATTCGTAATATTAGTGTTTTTTTTTTTAATGAATAAAGATATTCCGGAACCTTTAACACCAAATACTCCCTTAAAAAGGCATGTCATTTTTCTAGTGATCTTCCTTGCCAGAATTGAGAAAAAAAATATATATATATACATGTAAACAATTGGGTATAAAAGCCTACGTATGAAGTCGTAGATGGAATAAGTTCCGCCCCACTTCTCTAATCAGTATCCCTTGTTATCTTCTAATTAGCCCTCTATCATTGCCAACGCGTGTCCTTGATAGAATTTCCAGAGCGCCCAAAAAAATTTTCAGGATAAGATTTAAATAATATGTCGCCTCTACTACATATGCTGTCTACTTCAGAATTTCTTTTGGATATCACCACAATCATTATAAACGTCGGTATAAACAAGTCTTCCTGTATCCGTTAAATTCATACTTTAGGCTACATATTAGTTTAGGTATAGTTGTGTAAAGGTTTATATAGGATTCAATGAGAATAGGATGATTTGTGTAATATTAATAAATAATTTTGCCAGTCAGGTAAAATGCATAACTTCCAAACAAGAACAGTAGAATATTAAACTTTTATAAGCTCTTTAAAGGCATCATATTGCATATAAACTGAAAGGAATTATCAATTGAAATCAGCTTTATTCATGGATATATAATCAAACCACAAAATAGCTTTTAACTCCCAACATTTTATCAAAGCATCCTTCCTTTAAACGCAAAAATATAAAAAAAAAAAATTTCGATGGATGAAATGTCACTAATTGAGAATCTTTAATTTTTTGCCGCTTGGTTATAACAATTCTAGACGATGAAAAGTAAGATTACAAGAAATGGAACAGTAATTTTACATATAACTTGAGATGAACATCTACGTCAAACCTCACTGTTCAGGGAGCTAATTAGAACAAGATCCACGTTTAAGTTTTCACAGAAGTTCCTGACTAAAGCTTTATTTTACGAACATGCCATCAAACCTCAGACTTACGTTACGTTTTAACTTCCACGTAACCATCTGGCATTTTTGGATATCTACCCTTTGTTTTTATTTCTGGCACTACGGTTAGGGCAGTTTTGATATGTTGCTGAAGTATTTTAGGGATTCATGTCATATTGTATTTATACCCAAAGGTATCTATTTACTGCTGTGCTACCTAAATAAAATTCAAATTCACTTTCATCAACATGGTAACCAGAAAATAGACAAGTAACCGCACATGGACTTAGGTGAACTGGAAACACTGAAGATGGGAGAGAAATCCATTCCCATCCACAAACTGAAGGAAAATAGTTAAAACTTCATTCGATAGAGTTTTATTAACCCTCATCCGTATTTCCGACTGTTTTTTTTAGCGTAACGTTGGTAATATCTAATGCCTTATGTTAAAAGTTTTTTTTGCTCACATTCTTCTTTAGAAAGGAACTGGGATGTTGCTCCAAAACAGAATCAGCAATAAAATGTCGTCTTTATCTTCAATATACACACGCTCTACAAACTGATAGCACCTGTTTTAAAATTCAGTTCACAAGGAAATTGTCTTATCTTTTCTACAGTTTATTTTCTGTTTCATTGTTCTTGCCAACCACGTAAAGACCTTGAAATAGTGTTGGGCGGTGTAGTAAGAAGCAATGGAAAGGAAAAAAATGTGGCTGTAAGCACTTTAATTTCTGACTGTGGGGGAAATATTCATAGTTTGTTTTCTTTTTCCATTTGTTTTTCGCCCGAGTCTCTAACTTGTATATATTTATATTGAAAATAGGATGGTGTAACACACATACTTTAAATGTCTCCTTTTAATCTTGAACCTAAGCATAATCTCAATTTACCTTCTTTAAACCTCGATATACTTTTTTTTTCGAAAATTCTCAATTAAGAAAAGTCTAAGTACTTTTTTGACACTCATTTCTTGAAATGCTAATTTAGGCAAGTAGGAATATGACAGGGTATATGGAAAATAAGACACACACAAACATACATACGTATCAACTAGCATAGAAAACAATTCAAATATTTAAGAGTCTTTTCCCCTCGACTTCTTCGACAGGTTCCTTAAAGAAATATCCTTTAGTGTGCAGTAGGATTTAGGTCAATCATAAATAGAAAAGAAAAGTGTCCCACTTTCCTCCAACCTTTTCTTTCATCGTTGCAACTCTCATGGTATCTCTTAAATAATTTAAGTAGAATACTTATAATATTAATCCATTTTAAATATCTCATCTAACCAATCATCTCTTACCATTATAACATAATTATTCAAGTGAAGCAACCTGCTTCACAAAGGTAATTTAGAAATACTTGGTTTTCTGATTATTATTTCAGGAATATTTTGTTTTATTTATAATCCCCTTAGCTGCAAAATATTTACGTTTGATTGTAGATTTCCTTAATGTTTTCACAAGCTTATCTATAATTCAAAATTCTGCCTCAAAACACAAAAATATTCATTTCTTTATAAATGATGTATGAAGATAGAATTCTTTATATGGGAAGCAGAACTGTGTATTATTTGGATAACTGAATATTTGTAAAGTTTCATTTAGCTTCCCATTAATGGCCTTAGTACAATTTTTTATAGTAGACATAACTTGAAAAATCCAGTTCTCTGTAACTAATCTACAGCAAGTTGTCCCATAGAAAAAAAGGGAGGCAAGAAAATAAACGTTCCAGGAATTGCGAATGAACTGTCTTAAATATCAAAGGTAACATAGGAAAAAAAAGTGGATAAATGTGGTTAATAATGGTGGGTGGGAGAATAATACTGGTTATTAATCTATATAAGTATTTAGGATTGATTGACAGATTGATTTTGAGTTTTCTGGCAGCCTATCACAGGTATCTAGGAGCAAATTTAGATGATAGGAAGAAATAAAAAACTGATTGCAGTTAGTTCAAAGAAGGGAAGATAATATAGACCACTGCAATCTCTTTAAGAGGGAGAAAAGTGTGTATAGATGTTAAGAGAAATAAAGATTCTGTAAGGTTCTAGGGTTGACAATTAATTTCAGAGGATATTGCTTAAGTAACATTCTTCTGAGAAAACAAAGCTGCAAAACAGAATGAGAATGAAAAGAAATATAATTTAGGCTGTTTGTTTATACATATCATCTGCTAGGGATATTATTATTATTTTTACTTGTTAAACTACAACCCTAGTTGGAAAAGCAGCATGCCATAAGCCCAGGGGCTCCAAAAAGGAAAATAGCCTAGTGAGGAAAGGAAACAAGGAAAATGGAATATTATAAGAACAGCAACAACACCAAATAATTACTTCTTATATAAACTACTAAAAAAAAAAAAACATGAGGAAGAGAAATAAGATGGAATAGTGTGCCCAAGTGTACCCTCAAGAAAGAAAACTCTAAACCTAGACAGTGGGAGACCATGGTAAAGAGGCTATGGCATTACCCATAACTAGAGAACAATGGTTTGATTTTGGAGTGTCATTCTCCCAGAAGAGCTGCTTACCATAGCTAAAGAGTCTCTTCTAACCTCTCCAAGAGGAAAGTAGCCCCTGAACAATTAGAATGCAGTAGTTAACCCCTTCGGTGATGAAGAATTGGTTGGTAATCTCAGTGTTGTCAGGTGTATAACAGAGGAGAATCTGCAAGGAATAGGCCAGACTATTCGGTGTATGTGTAAGCAAAGGAAAAATGAACCGTAGCCAGAGAGAAGGGTCGAATGTAGTACTGTCTGGCCAGTAAAAGGACCCAATAAATCTATAGCGGTAGGATCTCAACGGGTGGCTGGTGCCCTGGCCAACATTAAAGTATGTAAAGATATAGAAAAATTACAGCACA
>NC_090742.1:121688830-121701330 GCF_036898095.1 Palaemon carinicauda | reverse complement strand
TTTATATATGAAATAAAAAAAATCATTGCTAACTATGGAAATCGTCCAAGATTAAGAAAAAATAAAAACTTAACACATCGCTCTGCGGACGGGCATCGTTAAATACCGAAAAATAGGAGACTGTGATATACTGTAGTTTCTGGTAACTAGAAGAAAATTACAACTTTTAAATCTGTTGTTTGACCTGTAACCTTGGTAAGCAGGCCAACGCAAAAAGAATACTTTGGGAGATTTTTTTTTCTTCAAAGAATAATGATAGCTAATTAGATTTGATTAATAAAGTTCAAAGAAAAAGTGAAAGTACCATAAAAAAACTAAGAAAATTATGATAATAATTGTAAGTAGATATGATGCCTGCCTGTAGATTGCCTGGCCCCTGTGGCCACGCACGGCTTCTTGCGACACTGCAAAACCGTGAGTAATTCGGCGATACTATCCAGCGGTGAGAGCTTGCTTCTAGAGTTGGTTTCTTAAATGGATGCTTTATAGTTGAGAGTGGGAAAGCTCTACAAGGTCGATATTATCTGTTCACCAGAGATGACGATTGTACTTGGAAAAAATAACAATGATGATGGTATTAACTATACTACTACTATACTACTACTACTACTACTACTACTACTACTACTACTACTACTAACAATGAGATAATTTTAATGATAGAATTATGATATATACAAGCAAGATGCTCTTATATATTCTTTATATCCTTCCCCTTCAGCTTTTATCTAATGAGATTTCTTTCCCACTTTAATTCCTCTGTTTTTCCAAACATCACATACATTTCATTTCTAATTACTGCACATACAAAACGAACGACATCTTATCTGACACACCATATAAATTTCTTATCAATGAACACGTTAATGACCCTGTCAACATGTCCATTACAGTGAGAACAATATTATAGTATAAGTTTCATTCTCTGGGATTCAATATCTCCAATTAGCCTTTCCTTGAGATCGTAAGTGATGCTTTATGTTAGAACCTTGGATATTTATTATGCTAATTCTTACTCTTTTCTAAAAGATTGAAATAACTTGGTAGCTGGAGGTCATCTTTACAGATCAAGGCTTCGGGAAGCCGATCTTTCATTTTTATCATAGACTGTGGTTGGGTTTCTAGGCTTCCTTTTTAGATTTGGCTTACATACAATATTAGCCATTCATGGTTCAAATTACACTTTGCCCGTAATATACACAGGAATATGTAGAAAGCTCCCTATATTACATCAAGATTATGTATATATGTATATATGAGCAATAAATGCTTGTGTATTCTCATTTTTGCTGAATGAAATTAGGACTTATAATCATCGTATCATAAAATAATCAACTTGAAAATTTTAAAACAAAGTTTACAGAACAATTCATGTAACAATTAGTAAATCTATTCCCTTTAAAAAGTATATGAATTTTGTAAAATAAAGAGACCTTCAGGATATAAAGCCTTCATTCCTAATAAAGTAAATAAAAGAAAAATGAAAACAAAAAGGAGAGAAAAAATAAAGAGTAACATGTTGCTCCCATTGTTTGAGACTGAGATTACTGGATCCGAGGAAACCCATCTCAGACTATTCCGTTTCAGGCATTCAGCTTCGCCATTGTTTTCTTAGAGTCGGTTCTTTTTCCGCAACTGATCTCTAGATCTAAAGGATATAAGCTTTCCAATCCCGCCCTTTGGATCTTTTATATCTTGCTGTGTGATCAACTTGCTATTTCATCTATCTTTTTTCAGTATCTTTTTTACATACATAACTTTAATGGCTGATGTACCCTAAAAACTCTTCTAGAATTGATATTTAGAATATGAAAAAGATTACATAATGTGAAAATAACTCATTAAAGTTTCCGTGATAAGTGCTTTGACTTGGTTACGCATTCCAGTTGCTACACTCTTAAGGATTAGAGAAATGAAAATTATCATCGGTGACTAATATTTGGAAAAATATACAGAAGGCTAAATTGAAATTAAATTCTAGTTTGATATTAGATAGTATTGTATTCTAGCTCCCATTTTCAAAAATATATATAAAAATCATAAGAAAGAAGCATGATTATCAAAAATAATTATCTGAATTTTTTACTTTCCCTGCAACGTTTAAGGAAACGTCTCTGACTGGTGATCTGCCGGACTGGAGTTCGAATCTGCTCAAGCTTAATAGTTTCTTGTATTGTCTACATCCTCACCATCCTTGTGAACAAAGGACGGGATTTTTTTGGGACTTTATGGGTTTACCTGCTGCACATCAGCCACTGCATGGCCAGCAACTCCCTGGTCCTAGCATGGGTGGAGAGGAGGCGTAGACTCTGATTTTATGTATATGTATATGTGGGTGCGCGCGCGTGTGTGTATGTTTGTGTGTTTATATAAGTATATTGTAATAAATTCCTATATTTCATATCAGAGTATACACTAGTTTTTATCATTTTGATTTCAATGTTTAAAGCAATTATAATCATTCTCATACAGGAAATATTCTGACAAAGAAGTGAAAATTTGTGTTTTGATATTATTAAGCAGAGTAAAAATTCAAATATAAATACTCTGCTATGGCATCCGGAAGGCTGATTAATATCCAATGAAATTTCGAGACCTTTTCCGGAATTCTATTATTCCTTGACATTTTCGCGTTTCTTCCGTGCTTGCTGGACACTCACACTAATGACTTCCTTATAGCTGATTTTTCTTCGTCTTAAAGTTAAGGAAGAACTATTGAGAGAGGGAGAGAGAGAGAGAGAGACTTATTTGTAAGACATGTTCTTATTTTCTGTTATAAACATTTTCAGTCATATAGCATTTTCCAATAATGTTGAAGATATCTAAAATAAATGATAAAAGTCTAAGTAATTTCGTGGTTGCTAGTCAGAAATTGTTCAATTATTCAAAGACATCCAACGAGTAATTATTGTCGACCAAGATGATATAATTTAAGGAAATGAAAAGGATTTATGTTTATTTAGTAACTCAGGAGCTAAGAATATTATAGCCAACCTTATAAAAAGGAATATGTTCTGACTATGATACAATGATTCCTAAATAGTACTTTTTCATCATTAATATAAAATTTTCATCACATCTCTTATTTTCACTCTGACATGCTTAGCTGTATATTCTGAAAAAGATACTTTTGTAACATCCTCAAGCCAAGTGTAGCATTTGGCAACCATGAATCAAGCAGGACTAGTCCTATAACGAACGATTTCTTGGGTAACTAAAAACTTAGATGAATGAATAAAGAAATAAATAAATACTTTGACAAAATAGATTAATGACCTTCACTTCCCATTGGTCGTCTTACAACACTGGTGATTGGTTGCCCAGTTTTAGGTTCAGATGGGCTAGTGCCAGTATGGGCTCTTTCTCGATGGCAGCCCCTATAAGAAATAAGGTATTAAAAATCAAGTTGTTCATATGGACCTAAGAACTCAGCCCACCAGTTGGTGAATTGTGTTCAAGGATATTTCTTTTACTTACAATATCTTACCATTTTAACAATAGATTTATTTGTATATGTAAAATTGCAGATAAACTTCCCTATTAAGAGTTGTGAAAGTATAATAATGTTATTCATGATATAGAAACCGGTTTTAAACACTATACCGAAAAGAATGGGATCGTATAATACTGCACTTACTCATGAGGGTGCTGAGAAACATCCGTTATTCTTTGACATTTTAAAACCATTTCACAGAATATTGAATTTTGGAATAAGACCAAAAATAAAAATCTATCATTCAATGCTGAAGATAGTCTAAAGCACCGGCTTTTCTTTATATAATCATATTCAAGACTGAATCAGTCAACTTCTGCAAATACTGAGAAAGATTGTCTTTTCACTATGTGCAATACCGAATTATTCCTTTTCTGTGTCTTTTTGTTAAAGAAACTCAAACTTGTTACATCCAAGAAACGAATTATAAATCCCTAATGAAGGGAAGAGTTAAGGATCAATTTAAAAGATAAATAAATACCAAAGTGGCTTTTTGTAATGAACAAATAAAACGTTCTATTTGATTTTATAATGAGTTCAGCAAATGTCCGAAGTGACCCGGAAAAAATATTTATTCAGCATTTATAAACCTTTTTTTAATTATATTTAGAGACTGTATTATGGCCTTTCAGAACCAGACCACCAGTCAGTCCGGTAAAAGGGAATTACATCCTGTGCCCTCTCCGTTACAGCCTTACTTTCGAGTAGATGTACTCAGGAAATGGTCGAGCCTAATGCAGGGAGGATTGATGCAAAATATATCATCCATATAATATTACTCAAGTGAGAGAGAGAGAGAGAGAGAGAGAGAGAGAGAGAGAGAGAGAGAGAGAGAGAGAGAGAGAGAGAGAGAGAGAGAGAGAAATTTCTCTAAATATAATATGATGTTCTTTTTTTCAGGAGGAATTAAAGAAAAACCGCTGCAGCCATCCATTATTTAATATATTGTATTTCTCACTCTCTCTATCTCTCTCTCTCTCTCTCTCTCTCTCTCTCTCTCTCTCTCTCTCTCTCTCTCTCTCTTGCTTTAATTCGATATTTATTTAATAATATATTTTTCATACTTTATTTCAATTTGCTTCATGAATACCATTTGATTCAATATGTAAGTGAAAGTAAAGATTTTTTAAGTCTTTATGGTTGAAGCCAAAAATCCACCAAAAGTCTATTAAAGAAAACAAATATAAAAGTCAAAATCATGGGCAGAGTTTTCTTCTCTCAGGGCCTCATTCATGAAAACTTTTCTCTTGAAGTAATTTTCGGGGTGCAAATTTTACTCTTTTTGCATATTTAGCTATCGTCTAAGAAACTTTTATGCATCTTTCACCATAATCATAACATAGAAATTGCAAATATATAAACACGAAGGCAAAGAAATACGATGGACATAAACTTGTATCTACGATATCATAAAGAATAAGAATACTGATAATCTAGTCCTCAGAAAATCTTAAAACATGTTGGTGTTCCAGTATATAGGATACTAACATTAATATCTCTCCCTGGAATTCTTGAAGAAAAAGTTAATAAATATGTAGGTAACCAGGTCAGGAAAGGGTTGCGTATGGGACCTGACGCGCTTACGTAAATATTTATAAAGGATTGTTTCCTTATAAATAATGTTTGAGACAGGAAATATAGACTTTCTCCTCCCCCAACCTCACCCCCCCCCCCAAAAAAAAAAAAAAAAAAATACATTAACCTCAATTTCCAGAATTCCAAGCAGAGGTCATGAGTCGCGCCCACAAATATACTGTATATTCAAATTAAACTGACAATTTTATTTTTATTTCCCACATCGGTTAGCTTATGAATTATTCAAGATGTGCTGGAACAATTGCATGAAAATTATGCAAATGTGAAATGGATAATGAAAAGATTACAAGTTTACTTCATAACAATAAAAATATTTCATTAAGAGATAAAGACTTCATTTTAGTGGACCAAAATCAACTACGCTATTCTTATACTCTTGAAGGATATCATAAATGATGATAGGGGCGGTGATGGAGGGTCCTTGAAGGTCTAGTTACGTCCTCGGTGAATGATATAAAAAGGAGACACATATCATGGTCTAGGGATCCACGTCCGATTTCTCATATCCCATCGTATTTTTTGAAACTTTGGGCAAGTACCTAGAGTGGCATAAGGCCTTTTTATTCTAAGACTCCCTGCCAACCATCTCTCTCTCTCTCTCTCTCTCTCTCTCTCTCTCTCTCTCTCTCTCTCTCTCTCTCTCTCTCTCTCTCTCCCCGTTGAAAAAACAGACAGGAGGTCCACACTAATTTTCATAAGTTGTTTAGCATTCTACAGAACTTTGAGCTTATACATGTCTGCTAATGATATAAAGCCATAAAATAGCGAAGCGTAATCAGCCAAGAATATCTCTCTCTCTCTCTCTCTCTCTCTCTCTCTCTCTCTCTCTCTCTCTCTCTCTCTCTCTCTCTCCGTTGAAAGAACAGACAGGAGGTCCACACTAATTTTCATAAGTTGTTTAGCATTCTACAGAATTTTGAGGTTATACATGTAAGCTAATGATCTAAAGCCATATAATTGCGAAAAGTAATCAACCAAGAATTTATCTCTCTCTCTCTCTCTCTCTCTCTCTCTCTCTCTCTCTCTCTCTCTTTCTCTCTCTCCCCGTTGAAAAAACAGACCGGAGGTCCACACTAATTTTCATAAGTTGTTTAGCATTCTACAGAACTTTGAGCTTATACATGTCTGCTAATGATATAAAGCCATAAAATAGCGAAGCGTAGTCAGCCATGAATATCTCTCTCTCTCTCTCTCTCTCTCTCTCTCTCTCTCTCTCTCTCTCTCTCTCTCTCCGTTGAAAGAACAGACAGGAGGTCCACACTAATTTTCATAAGTTGTTTAGCATTCTACAGAATTTTGAGGTTATACATGTAAGCTAATGATATAAATCCATATAATTGCGAAAAGTAATCAACCAAGAATTTATCTCTCTCTCTCTCTCTCTCTCTCTCTCTCTCTCTCTCTCTCTCTCTCTCTCTCTCTCTCTCTCTCTCTCTCTGTACTGGAATTAAAACTGGCAATAGTAATGTTCATACTATCAAAGGGAAATAATATTTCTTAAAGATATATCGAAAGAGCTCAAAAGAATAGAGAGGAGATTCTTGTATATATAGAAAGGACAGTAACGGGAGTCCCATAATTTCAAATGTAGTCAACATTTAGAAAATGGGATGAAATACATATTAGTAGAGAAAATGCCAATGAAGTTAGTATCAAGTTTGTTATTATAAAAAATATATTTTCATTAATTTTGTAAAGGCTTAGTTGTGGACGACTTAAAGAATAGATTACCTTAAATTTCTATGCATACGATACCTTCTCTCTCTTCTTTCAAAGTCTTTTTAGATATATTTCAATAAAAATTATTCATTTTACTTCAATTAACCTCACTACTACTAGTTTTAGTTGCAGTTTATACCGGCAATTCAATACAGATCCTAATCAAGTAGGAATAAGCAAGTGAAAAGAAAAAAAAAAAAAAAAAAAAACATTAAATTTGGCTGACCGATGTTGGAACAGTTTTGCGGGTGAAAGGGTTTGCTGAAAATTTTGAACAGTAATATGTCCACATCATTTGTTACTCCTACCTCAAAACAAAGAACGACTTCAGTATATACCGAATTGTGCTGGGTAAGGCTTCTATTTTATAATTACAGTGAAGGTAATGCGTAATAACATCTTGATATTCGTAAGATTTTACAGTTAAAGTGGTGTTCTTTCTTGGTGTGAAACTATTCTGATAGAAGGGTATATTATAGCCTAGCCTTATTACCTTTTTTAGATATAGCAACTTCATGCTAGATTAGGCCTACCCTCAGAGTAGGCTTTATGATTCAAAAAGGCAATAGAGCAGATATTTAAACCAAATGACGAAAACACAATTTACAATATAAGCTATCCTGTTAATATTGTAGTTACCTAACCTCACGTTGCCTGCTCTTACATTACCTACTCTTACTTTGCCTACCAGTACTTTACCTAACCTTACCGTAACTAACATCACATTACAATCTCTTATATTACCTAACCTCATCTTACCTACCCTTGCTTTACTAAACCATATACTACTTACCCTTACTTTACCTACCCATGCTTTACCTGACCTCACCTTACTCATACTGTAGCATACCTTGCTGTACCTACTAATGCCTTACCTACCCTGTTGTCCTACTAATGCCTTACCTACCCTTTTCACATACTAATGCCTTACCTACCCTTTTCCTTATCATACCCACCCTTACCATCATACTTGCCCTTACCATCTTGCTCATACCATAACTACTCTTGCCTATCCTTACCTATCCTTACCCACCTACATTCACTTTATCTGCCATAACTATATCTATGCCTACACCTTATCAATCATAATTTTACCCACCATTGTCTTACTTCCCTACCCATACCTTACCTTTCCTAACCTTATCTTACCAACTCTCACGTAACATACCATAATGTAACCTATCTTATCTTATCGTATCTTATCTTATCTCATCTTATCTTGCCTTACCTTAGCCATCCTTTCCATACCTTAGCGATCCTTACCTTACCTTACCTTAACTTTCCTTACCTTACCTTACCTTACCTTAACTTTCCTTACCTTACCTTAGCCATCCTTTCCATACCTTAGCTATCCTTCCCTTACCTTAGCTAACCTTGCCTTACCTTAGCTAACATTGCCTTACCTTAGCTAACTTACCTTAGCTAACCTTACCTTACCTTACAATAGCTTACCATTACCTTACCTTACCTTACTTTACCTTAGTTTACTATAGCTAAGCTTAGCATTACCCTACCTTAGCTTAGCTTACCCTAGCTTAACTTAGCATTACCCTAGCTTAGCTTAGCTTACCCTAGCTTAACTTAGCTTACCCTTGCTTAGTTCAGCCTAACCTGGCTTAGGTTACCTTAGCTTAGCTTTCCCTGGCTTAGGTTAGCTTAGCTTAGCTCAGCTTAGGTTACCTTAGCTCAGCTTAGGCTAGCTTAACTCAGCGTAGGTTAGCTTAGCTTAGCTTAGCTCAGCTCAGCTCAGCTCAGTCAACTTAGCTTAGCTTAGCTCAGCTCAGGTCAACTTAGCTTAGCTTAGCTTAGCTCAGCTCAGGTCAACTTAGCTTAGCTTAGCTTAGCTCAGGTCAGGTCAACTTAGCTTAGCTTAGCTTAGCTTAGCTTAGCTCAGCTCAGCTCAGCTCAGTCAACTTAGCTTAGCTTAGCTCAGCTCAGGTCAACTTAGCTTAGCTTAGCTCAGCTCAGGTCAACTTAGCTTAGCTTAGCTCAACTTAGCTTAGCTTAGCTCAGCTTAGCTTATCTTAGCTTAGCTTATCTTAGCTTAGCTTAGCACAGCTCAGCTTAGCTTAGCTTAACTTAGCTTAGCCCAGCTCAGCTTAGCTTAACCTAGCTTAGCCCAGCTCAGCTTAGGTTAGCTTAGCTTAACTTAGCTTAGCCCAGCTCAGCTTAGCTTAACCTAGCTTAGCCCAGCTCAGCTTAGGTTAGCTTAGCCCAGCTCAGCTTAGCTGAGCTTAGCTTAGCTTAGCTTAGCTTAGCTTAGCTTAGATTTAATTTAGTGCAGTAAATATAGAAAGAAGGTAAGGGATTCTTTTTAGCCTTTTATTTGTTAAACTAACCTGCAAGCTCTTCTAATTCATTTCTGGCCTCGTGCGATCCACAAAATAACTGATCTACAGATTTTGACAACAATAAGTAAAAGAAAAGCCACAAACTAGCTTGAATAAGAAGCTTGGGCCTAATTTACTTTGGGTACAAAGGCCTCTAACTTACCTTATACATCGCACATCGCTCAATTTAATTTTTTATGAAGTGAGGTTTTATATTCTTTGAAAATGTAAGTAAGCTAGTATTATATAGAGAATGTTAGTAACAAATTAGTTCAAGAAGACTTGCCAATCATGATTATGTTGCATTCACAGAAATTCTGCTTAGGGCAAAACGGGTGATTCATTATATATATATATATATATATATATATATATATATATATATATATATATATATATATATATATATATATATATATATATATATAACTGTTGATTGCTGAGTCCAGTTCAGGTTTTGATGGTGTTGAGTGAAATAGATAAAAAAAAGTATTGATAATTGGTGTTCAACAGTTTTCCTAAATATATATGTAGTAAGAAGGGTGATGGTATGATACTTCAAAATTATTGTAAATAAGATATGGTTTGGGTACAGGGTTTTGTGTGTGTGTTTCTCTATCAATCAATAATAGTGTGATTTTGATGTTTGGGAAGGTGATGATCTCCTATTGCTCATCAATATTTGCAATTGCTAAGGGAAGCTTTATTTAGCTGACGTAGTCATTACCTAACAGTTAGAACTAATAGAATTAGACTGTGAAATTTTCATGAATGAGTTCCCACATGCTTTCTTATGTTTGACCTTGTTTTCAGTTCCACCATGACTTCATTAGGCCAAGTTTGTTCCCTAAAATATAGGGATGTAATATTAAGTTTTGTCAAAAATTCTGATCTACAGTATATAAGTTTCCCCAATAACATGGATTCCTCCCTTCACATATATTGTGCCTAACCTAATGAAAGTCAGGAGTATTTAAGACTTAAAAGTTAATAAATTGGTTTACAGCCACAAAATGGATGTAATTATTGAAAGAAATTTCAAGGAAAGGGTTCATTTAGAGGTGAGCGAAAAAAAAACTACTTATGAATAATTTCTTCCAAATTTCCTTTAAGCATGAGTGCATCCCACATAACCTTGAATAGATAAGGCATAAGTTTCTTGAATGTAGGTCTCATTGCTTGGAAGTTGCCAAAAATTGGTGCAAGTACTAAGCGGCTTTTGCTATGCCTGTTATTAGCATTCAATTGAATAAATAAAAGTTTGGGAGGTAGAATATGATAGTGGAAGATCTTATGGTGGTATAGAGCCTGAAAAAAAAAAAATATTGATTCCACTTAGGGATTAGTTGAAGAATATTGAGACTCTTTTGCCAAGAAAAGGGACTTTATGAAGCTGGAATGGGTCATTGAAAATAGGAGTGCCAATAAAGATTTTGCCAGTGATGGGTATATGTTAATCGCTCAGAATTATTTGTAGATTTGATACAGGTGAATATAACCGGAATATCGACAAGTTGTGATCAGATATGGAGATATGTTCTCCATTGGGTGTGAAAAAGTAATATTTCAACTAACACCGTCTCTACGTAATTCTATTCACCAGGTAAAAGTATCTTTAACATCAATTTCTATACTATATATTTTTGTTAAGATTTGAGTACTATAATTATACATACTGTATTTAATAATTCAACAGCACAAGAGGCACGAATAGCTCCACAACTAAGTGCTGAAACAACTACGTTGTACCTTCAGTTAACAGTACCTTCAGTTAACCTCCTATTATTGGGTAAGGAACAATTTAAATTTGTTACATGTATTAATATTTTAAATATATGTTTGTATGTGACACAGTTATTGGATTAGATGATCTATTGTAGATATCTGAAACCCCTTGGTATGTGAAGAGAAAGACCTGGAATCCTAAGCTAGGTTATGTGGGTTTGGTTATCCCAGCTCATATCCCTGTTTATTCCGTTTTTTATATATGTGCTCAAATTACTTTTGGCGTGATTTGCTCTTTACTAGAGGTATGTTGTTTCAGGGTACTGGAATATAAGCCCTGACCTTTTTATGCTGGGTAAAAAAATCTCTATCTAATTATTAGGGATAGCGGGTGGGGTAGACCAACCAACCCTGCTCACAGGAGGAGATGGATCCACATTACCTCATGCACTCCTAGAAAGGGTAGTATGGCAGGCGATGGAAGAAGTCTAAAAGGGATTCTTCTCCTGCGAGGTCATCATCGAGGTCAACAACTCACAGTTCTTACTTAAATGTCTTGTTTGTACCCCGCTGACTCTGTTCATTCAGACTCCTCTTGAGGCCAAACAAGTCTGAGTGATGTCCCTTTGACACCCAGACAACATTGACATTCAAGTATAATTTGTTCCAGGACTGAGCTTGTACGTCAAATTGCTCGTATCTCAAGTCAATTTTTCCCATATGAAATAACTGAAAAAAATTAATCCATTCCCACCCTCTTAAACACAAACGAATAATATAACAATGGAAAAATATGCTTTTAATTACTATAATACTTTACATACACTTACAAAATGACATAAATGATTACCAGACTGTGTTCTACAATAAAATGTGGTTTTATTATGGAGTTCTTACCTTTTAGACAGACGATTGCAGCTAACAGAGTGTTTTTGGAGGAGAAGGGAGGGAGGAAGGGAAGGAGAGAATTGGATGGCACATGTATTTACACTGTTCCTCACGCTACGTAGCGTAACACTTAAACTTAAAATTAAGTTAACTGAACTTAGCTTGCTGAATTTTTTAGAATTTTAATTCTTATCAACTTTTTTAAAGAAAATCTATTTTTCATTATTATATGTTCTTAACTTGTCTTGGCTACTTTTGCCTCGATTTCACTTTCACTTGGTGCACGCTATTTTAAAAGAATATCTATCCAAGGAACTTTGTCCCCCTTTCAAAATGTTGCGTAAATAATTTAGGTAAGTGTTAATGCAAAGAGCTTAAGCACGACCAGCAGACAGTTTATCAGGGTGTTTCTTTTCAACAAAATCAGAAACAGCCTTTCATGTAGCCAACACTTCCATGATATCTCTTGAAGAGAGAAGTTCCTCCTGTTCCAGCTCCTCCGTGTGACTGAGCTCTTGCAACTCCTTCGAATGTTGCATTGTCTGGAACTCGATCAAGTCTTCATTCGTGAGCTCTTTTTGATGCTCCTTGACAAGGTCATTCCCATCTGCTTTATCTACCTCCAGCTCCATGGACTTTCCAAGAGACACAATCTCATCCAAATAAATGTGTTTGGGGTCAGGCTATATATCAAACCCTTCAAAATCCCTTTCAACTACAGAATCTGGCCACAATTTCTTCCAAGCTGA
>NC_090742.1:121670574-121673074 GCF_036898095.1 Palaemon carinicauda | reverse complement strand
TATATATTTATATATATGCATATATATATATATATATATATATATATATATATATATATCACAGTATATATCTATATATATACATTTGTGTTATTATACATATATATATATATATATTTAATATAAATATACATATATATATATATATATATATTATGTATATATAAATACATATATATATATATATATATATACATATTTATATATACATATATACAGTATATATATATATGTATATATATATATATATATATATATATATATATATCGGTGCCTACGGACTAAATATGTATATATATATATATATATATATATATCTATATATATATATATATATATATATACATGTATATATAGTATATATATGTATATATGCATATATACATATGTATATATATGTACATATATATATCATCTCCTATGGTTCGTCCACATTTAAGTATATATATATATATATATATATATATATATATATGTATATATATATATATATATATATATATATATATATATATATATATACACACACTCCATAGGCAACCATTCTGACATTCTTAATATCTGTCATTCTCATTATACATCCAGATCACGTCCATTTCCTTTTCTTTCTTCTTGTTAGAATATCTTCTACTTTAGTTTGCTCTCGTATTCATGTTGCCTTTTTTCTTTTTCTTAGTATCATTTCTATTATTATTCTTTCCATATTTCTTTGAGTTGTAATTATCTTAAATTCAAAGTCTTCAGTAAGGCTGAAAGTTCCTTATGTATAAGTTAATACTCGTCTGACCATCTGAATAAATACTTTTCTTTTTATACAGTAGCATTTTACTTGTTACAATCTCATTTGTTACTAAAAGCTCTCCAGTCTATACTTATCCTTCTTTTAATTTCGGTTTCATCTCCTGGGGAAACGTCTGTCCTTAGTACATTTATTCATTAACATTCTTTGGAAGTTCGTCCATTATCATTGTTTGTTGTATCTTTGGATTTACATTGAATACTAGGAAAGTTTTACTCATATTCATTTTCAGTCCTACGTTTCTGCTTTATTCAAATCTTCTATCATCTTTTGAAATTCCTCCTATGATTCAGAAAACAGAACTATGTCCTTAACGTTAATTCCTTTACTTTCCTAAAAATAAATTCATAAAACTTCTTCTAAGCACATTGAATAATTTAGGAGAGATTGGGTCTCCCTGTCTAACTTCTTTCTCCATCAGTATTTTCTAACTATCTTTTTGTAGTTTCAGGATTGCTTCACTTCCCCTATAGATATATGCAAGTGTTCTAACATAAGATTCATCTATTTCTTATCTAAAAAGTTCTTCATTATTGTTGAGGTTTTGACAGAATCAAAAACATTTTCATAGTCTATAAATACCGTACATAGTGGTTTGTCTTACTCTGGTTTTTTCTATTAGCCGGTTAAATACATTGATATGGTCAGTTGTTGAAGACTCTTTTCTAAAGCTTGCCTGCTCCCTTAGTTGATTAAAGTAAATATTTCATATATTACAGAGAGTATACTTATTTGGCGGTAATTTCCAAGTCTTTTGCTTTCCTATTTGTGAATGTGTATAATGATCAAGCTGTACGTATACAACATCCTACCGACATTTGTTTGTGAATTTCAGCCAGTTTTACTACTATAAAATCCCCTCCATCTATATCTAAATTTATTGTTAGGCCATGCTCTCCTGCTTCTTTGACTCTCTTCATGCCTTTTGATGTTTTCTTTACCTATATACTGTTATGTTTAGTACCGGCTCAGGTATTTCATTATTTCTATCGCAAAAGTTATTTCTTATATCACTGTTGTACAGCATTATATAGAAATTCTCTTAAATTTTTATCATTCCATCTCTCTTGTTGAAAATATTTCCGTTTTCATCCTTTAAACCAAACATCTGTTGGCGTGCTGTTCCAGGTTTTCTTTTTATTAACTTAGTGCTTCTTCTCTTCTATAGTGTTTCCTCAATATTGGTCTGTTTGTGTTTACGAATATATATATATATATATATTTATATGTATATATATATGTATATATATGTATATATATATATATATGTATATATATACATATATATATATATATATACATATATATACATATATATATATATATATATATATATATATATATATATACATATATATATATATATATATACATATATATATATATTCATATATATATATATATATATATATATATATATTATATATGCAGGGCTAGACTACTTACAAAGCCTCTGTGAAAAGGTAAAATCATGTTCAGTTGATGTAAATTAGAGACCAAAAGTATTCAGAAAAAAAAAACCACGGCTTTACTCAAAATATCTAGTGTAATAGCAATGGAAAAGGTTTCTATTCCTGCATTTGAGGTAATTCTCCGAATTTAAAGGGAGCATGAAGATTAACGTTAAATAACCACCTAATAGAAGTGGAAAAGTTTATTCGTATATTATATTCAAACACTATTGCTACATTTATTTTATTT
>NC_090742.1:121625574-121665574 GCF_036898095.1 Palaemon carinicauda | reverse complement strand
GTAATATGCTCAGGGATACCGAATCTTGAATCCATCCATAGAGTAAGGCAGATGTACATGAGGCGGACGTTGCAGTTTCCATGGGAATGGCTTCAGGCCAACGAGTGGAGCGGTCGATGACGGTAAACAGGTAACGATGTCCTTGTGATGTGGGTAGGGGGCCTACAACGTCGACGTGAATGTGTGTGAAACGACGCTGAGGTTGAGGAAAGGTGCCCACTCCTGAATCCGTGTGTCGATGTACTTTGGAAGTTTGGCAAGAAGTACAGGCGCGGACCCAATCCTTATCATCCTTAGAAATGCCGTGCCAAATGAACTTTGCCTTTAGCAGCTGTGCAGTAGAACGGCACGAGGGATGTGAAAGGCCGTGGATGAAATCAAACACCTGTCGGCGCATGGGAGCAGGAATCCAAGGTCGCGGTCTACCAGTACTGACGTCACAGAGGAGGGTGGTGTTGGAGTCTTCGAGGGGAAAATCTTCCCAACGGAGGGACGTGCAGGATGTCCTACAAGCTTGATACTCTGGATCCTGTCGTTGGGCTTCAGCCAGGGCGTTGTAATCCAATCCAAGTTGAACGGCAGCCAACGTGTTTCTTGACAGGGCATCGGCAACGGGATTCATTTTCCCAGGGACGTATTGGAGGGTGCAATTGTATTCAGCCACGGCGGAGAGATGTTGGCGTTGACGGGCGGACCAGGCGTCAGACTGTCGAGTGAAGGCGTGCACCAGAGGCATGTGGTCTGTGCGAATGACAAAGGGCGTACCTTCTAAGAAATGGCGAAAGTGACGGACAGCCAAGTGCACCGCCAGCAATTCTCGATCGAAGGTAGAATAACCCGATTCTGCCTTGGACAGTTTTCTGCTGAAGAAGGCCAATGGGCGGGGCGAGACTTTGACCACCTGCTCGAGTACTGCACCAATAGCGACATCGCTGGCATCGGTGGAGAGAAGGAGAGGGGCGTGTGGGATAGGAAAAGTGAGAGCCGCAGCAGTTGATAGGGCCTTCTTTGCATTGCAGAAGGCTGCTTCTTGAAGGGGACCCCACTTCAGGTCCTTTGGCTTGCCCTTGAGGGAGGCGTAGAGGGGAGCAAGAGTGGCGGCAATGGCTGGCAGAAAACGGTGATAATAGTTGATCATGCCCAAGAATTCCTGCAGAGCTTTGACGGTCGAGGGCGCGGGGAAATTCTGAACGGCTGCTACCTTCTCAGGGAGGGGATGGACTCCTTCAGGAGTGATACGGTGCCCTAAGAACGACACTTCGTTGGCGCCAAAGGTACACTTGTCGTACCGGACTACAAGGCCGTTTTGTTGCAGGCGGTCGAGCACGATGCGCAGGTGACGGAGGTGTTCCTCTTTTGAGGAGGAGAACACAAGTATGTCGTCCACATAACATACACAGAAAGGCAGGTCCCCTAAGATGCCATCCATGAGACGTTGAAACGTTGCCCCAGCATTACGAAGGCCAAAACAGGAGTAATTGAAGGTGTAAGTGCCAAACGGAGTGGTGATGGCAGTCTTGGGGATGTCTTCTGGGTTCATAGGCACCTGATAATACCCCTTCAGGAGGTCGAGCGTAGAGAAAACCTTCGCTTTGTGCAGGTAGGAGGTTACATCGGCAATGTTTGGGAGGGAGTAGTGATCCGGTTCTGTTTGCATGTTCAGGCGCCTGTAATCCCCGCACGGACGGAGTGAGCCGTCTTTCTTCAGAACGATGTGTAAGGGTGACGACCATGGGCTGGAGGCCTTTTGGCAAAGGCCCATTTTCTCCATTTCGGCGAACGTCTGTTTGGCGGCTGCCTATCGTTCCGGTGCCAGACGTCTGAATTTTGCGAAGACTGGGGGTCCCGACGTCTTGATATGGTGATAAATACCGTGCTTGGCAGGAACCGTGGGCGTTTGGCGAAGTTCTGGACGGAAAACTTCTGGGTACGACGTGAGGAGGTGGGCTTGGCATCCGTGGGTGCGCTGATGTGGAGAGCGAGGTTAGAGGGGGCGGGTTGAAGAGGTGTCGACAAGTACGAGTCTGCGTTGACCAATCGTCGGTGGGCGACATCGACCAGAAGGTGGAAATGAGAGAGGAAATCCGCACCGAGGATTGGCATTGTGACGTCAGCAACGAGAAACTTCCAATTGATTTTACCGTTTCCGAACGATAATGTGAGGTTCTCGTAACCGTAGGTGGGTATCGCAGATCCGTTGGCAGCTATCAAGCGGACGTCGGCAGATGTAGACAGACTACGTTGTGCCTTGAAGAGTTTCCTTGGCAAAAGAGAACGACAAGCACCCGTGTCTACCAAAAATCGCACGCCCGTTCCTGCATCCTGTAAAAAGAAAAGATTAGAAACATGGGAGGCCACCGCCACAAGCGATGGCCTACTTACACGTTTTTAGGCCACTGACAATCTTTGGCACATTTCTTCGCGGTTGCCCCGAATCTGAAGTGGTAGTAGCAAAACTGCGGCGGATGGGAGGTAGTAAGTGGCTGTAGAAGTCGTTCGTTGGGGCGCGAGCGATTGGTGGGTGGTGGGCGGCTTTGTCGCCGCTTCGGCACGTCACGGGGTAGGCGTGTATGTCCTACGGCATTCATGTCAGCTTCGGTTGACGTTGAATAGGCATCCTCGTTGTCAGGGGTGGAGGCGTTGATGGAGGTCGTGAAGTGGCTGTCCATAAGGGCGTCGGCTTTGGTCATCAAGTCCTTTATGGGTAAACTATCGACATCGGGTATGGCAGCGCGTACAGGTTCAGGTAAACGGCGTATCCAAAGTGCACGGAGTAGGTTCACCTCACGAGGAGAGCCGTCTGCGGCAAGTTGAAGGCAAGCAATACTGGTCATTTCCCTGAGGGCAAGCAGAGCCCTTTGGTCCCCCAACGGTTGTTGCGAGAGCTGAAAAAGCTTTGCTATATGGGCGGCTGGCGACGGCGAGTACTGCTGCAGAAGGTATGTTTTGAGGGCGTCATACGCTATTGGGGTGTCTCCTTGTTCACAAAGCCAGTCGGATATTTCTGGGAAGGTGTCCTCGGGTATCGCCGCGAGAACATAATCCGCTTTGGTGGTTGAGCGAGTCACGCCCCTGATACGAAAGTGGACTTCAGCGCATTGAAACCAAGTAAACGCTTCTCTGCTGGCGAACGGTGAAAGTTTCAATGGGACGGCCGCGGCGCCAACTGCTGTAGTAGAGTCTGTCTCCGTCATAGTACCAACGATGGAGGGGCGAGGGAGGTGGGGGTGGAAGGCAGTGGGAGCGAGTCGACTTCCGGGGTCACCAATGTGACGGCGCCGAGTAAGGCTGTGAACTCAAAGGCAGGTTGGAAACGACTGAGTTATATTATTGTAGAACATTCTCCTTATATACAAAACCTCAAGGCAACAGGACATAACAAGTTCACAAGACAGACAATATTGCAGAGGAAAAACAAGACATGAATTTTCATGTTCGTTTTAGTGGGAGGGAAGAGCGAAGATACAAGCATAATATATACAAAAGGAATTATGTACAATTGTGTGAAACATGGTTGGTACACCGGTAACAGGAAGTTTTCTCTCCCACCCATAGGATCATACACTTTCTATCTATTGTTATTGTTATTGGTATTGTTATCGTTATTACTTGCCAAGCTACCACCCTAGTTGGAAAGCAGTATTCTATAACCCCAAGGCCTCCAACAAGGAAAATAACCAAGTAAGGAAAAGAAAAAAGGAAATAAATAAACTGCAAGAAAAGTAATTAACAATTAAATAAAATGGAATGAACCAAATTCATATATAAACTATTTGGAATAATTAAATGCTCAAGGTCTGTTGCACAAGATGGAGCGGCACTGATCTTTGTTTTTCGCCTTATTGACCTCTTCATACTGCTTGCATGGGGCACGGATGCTTCTACTGACTGAGATATATCAGAAATACATTCATTCATCACGACACTCGGTGGTTCCATGCATGGAATCTCCCGCTCGGTATATTAAAGCTAGTTTAACTTTAGCTACCTTTACAATCACAGCATCGGCCTCATGCAAAAGTGTATTTACTTCTTTCATTACTATTATTTTTCGGTGTGGATTCTTCTATTACATCGGCCTATTTGTTTACATCTCTAATTATTAACTGTTTCGTCGAGCTTTGAACATTCATCAAATGCATATATAAATTCATTATATGTGAACTCGCTTATTTTGTTCGCTTAAATACGATTAAGTGAACACTGGGAGCCATTATAAGATATGAAAGGGTACAGACGTTTTCTATTCTAAAAACTAAAAAAGTTAACAGAAGTAATACTGGTAAATATCAAATTTTATTCTTAAAACTAAAATTGGTAATTTTCAGGAAACGGGCAAATAGTAATAATATCTACTAGTAATAACAGTTTGCTGGTGGCAAATAGTCATAATATCTATTACTAATAAAAATTCACCGGTGGCGAATTCTCCTTAGCGGCAAATAGTCTTTGATGGCTAATTGTTGGTGACGAATTGATGGTGGCGAACTGTGGGCGGCAAATTGCCGGTATCCGTATATAAATATATATATATATATATATATATATATATATATATATATATATATATATATATATATATAAATATATATATATATATATATATATATATATATATAAATTATGTATATATATATATATATATATATATATATATATATATATATATATATATATATACATATGCATATACGTATACATATTTGCGCACATATGTATGTCGTCACCGGTAACAATGAACTGCTATTAGATCATATTTAGTAATTAATAAGCAGGATATTTTCCTATTTAAGAAATATGGTTTTATGGGCAGTGTAGATTGCTAGAAAATTCATGCGTCGAATAATGTTCATGACTATATTCGGCGCATGAACAAGATTTTAGCGTTGCTCAGAAAAGTACTGTCAATTTTCCTGTAAATACAAGGAGCTACATTACAACGCAATTGTACATAAATTTATATACATACATACATAAACACACACACTCACACACACACATATATATATATATACATAAATATATATATATATATATATATATATATATATATATATATATATATATATATATATATATATATATACACATATATATAAACTATTGACAGCGGAAATACATTGTTGAGGGAAAATCGTAATTGCGTTAAAGAATTAATCTAAACTATAAGATGTAGCAAAAATTCCTCTCAAGGATAATAGGAGTGTCTGCCTTATAATTGTACATTTAGACAACAGCTGTCACTTGATGCCTGCATATAGAATAGAATAAAAGATGGCATAAAGAAAAGAATAAAAAGGTGTTTGGAGCTCGCAACTACAATGGACGCATGATCCCTTTGTCAGAAATATTATAATTCCTTTTTTGGAGAATAATATGCATGGAAAAAGTTCTTTGTCATTGCAACAGAAAAAAAATTGAAATCCATCGCACTTAGAAAATTTTAATCTCTAAAAACTTACATAATTCAGGTTGCATTTCCCAAACGAAGAGGCATTCTACCTTGAAATCCTCATTTTATATTCCAAATTGAAAATAATTCTCGTCACAAGATTTAACATTAGTTCATTTCAACTGTAAGATTAAAAGTAATATATTATTTTCATGAAATCAACATTGAAATTAATTAGGTCACTAAACGATGTTTTGTGTCCGCTCGTGCGTGTATGACAAAGCTTTTATTTGTAGGATTTTCAGTGTCTTAATTACTTTTTCTTCAAATTTCCCCACCTGCCACTTTAGTTAAGTACTGAAAACAAATGCCAGTAAGCCTGTCAAATATTTAAAAATTTTAAATTGTAAAACTACTACTCCTACCCGTTTGAAATTTAAAACTGTCAGCGAGTATTTTATTTTTTTAGTTGTGGAACTACAGATCGTATTCAAAGGGACGATACAATTTTATATCTTCTTTAGTGCTTCGGTAATATTTCCTACAAGTGTACGCCACGCGTTAAAAATGATGGCTAAATATTGAAATAGATATGTACACAGGTAGTAGCCTCGTCAGGGAACCTGCTACCGGTTGTGATACTACCGCTTGGTAGGGGTAGAAGAGAATTTTTAGTAATGTCAGCAGTTCTTCTATGAGGACACTCTAAAATCAAACCATTGTTCTCTAGTCTTGGGTAGTACCACGCCCTCTGTACCATGATCTTCCACTGTCTTGGGGTAGAGTTCTCTTGCTTGAGGGTACACTCGGGCACGATGTTCTTTCTAATTTCTCCTCCTCTTCTTTTTTTTAAGATTTTAGTTTATATATGAAAGATCTATTTCAATGTTGTTACTGTTCTTGAGATATTTTATCTTAATTGTTCATTACTTCTTTTATAGTTTATTTTCGTATTTCCTTTCCTCATTGGGCTATGTTTCTCTCATGGAGGCCTTGGGCTTATAGTATCCTTCTTTTTCAAATAAGATTGTAGCTAAACTAGTAATAATAATGATAATAATAAACACACGAATAAACAGTTTCAGTCATGCCTAACCCCACCCCCGTTCTTAACTGCAACCCGCTGATTCAGCTAGTTGTGAGAGATTGTGGTTCTGATTGTACATCTCGGGGCAACCTCTCTCACCAGGGTATGACTATTTATCTCCCCCTGCCGCTCATTGTGACCGGATATATATATATATATATATATATATATATATGTATATATATATATATATATATATATATATATATATAGATATGGATATATATAGATATATATATGTATATATATATATATATATATATATATATATATATATATATATAGGTACATATATATATATATATATAGATATATATATATAGATATATATATATATATATATATATATATATCTTTCTCTCTCTCTCTCTCTCTCTCTCTCTCTCTCTCTCTCTCTCTATATATATATATATATATACATATATATATATATATATATATATATATATATATATATATATGTATATGTGTGTGTGTGTGTGCGTGTGCGTGTATGTATCCAGATACTTGTTCTTTTTTATATAGGGGATAATTAACTCCAGCCGTTAAATTTTACAAAATATTATCGTACTAATTCCAAAAGAGCAAAAGGAATCTTTTGTATTCTCTGTCTTTTTGATCAACCAACATCAGTTATACGAACTGATAGAATTAACTGTTTCATCGTTTCATTGATACTTTGCATAAACTTTCTAACACCTCACTCTCCTGCATGGATTTGCAAATAATGAAGTCTGGGTAAATAGTTAGTAATGCATTAAAATCTTAAATATCTCACAGATTTTTTTACGTTGTTACTGAACTAAATATATGTTATATTCTTTATTATTTGATTCCACTTTATAGTTTATTTATTTCTTTTTTTCTTTTCCTCAAGGGACTATTTTTCCAGATGGAGCTTTAGGGGTTGTAGCATCCTACTATACCAACTAGGGTTGTAGCTTAGCTGATAATAATAATAATAATAATAATAATAATAATAATAATAATAATAATAATAATAAGTTAACAAACTCTGAATCAACTTAACGAAAATTCATGAAAATAGTTTGGATGAATGAGATTATTATTATTATTATTATCATTATTATTATTATTATTATTATTATTATTAACAATAATAATAATAATAATAATAATAATAATAATAATAATAATAATAATAATAATAATAATAATAATAATAATAATAATGGAGGCCCGGATTATTATGATAATTATTGTCGTTATTGTTTTATATGGCAACATACTACGTGCAGTGGTTTACCCATACGTATGGTTACCATGGTTAGGTATTTCCTCCATGACACCACGTCAGTGCTCCATGGACCTACCATACTAAGTCTAATTGCTATTCAAAGCCACGCCAGTTAGTTTCCCACAGTTCTAGTATATAAATCAAAGTCAACAAACGTCCCAATTAGTGGATACAAAAAATGTCAAAATTATTTGAAATAGCAAGGCTACCAAGAGCCTCGTCTAGAAATGTATATTTTTTATAGGTAAATTTCCATGTAATAAACATACTAACTTCTTATTTATTTTTTTAAACTTTTTTCATTCATGCTTACAAGGAAACTAACACATAATTCCAGTTTTTCTATGAAGTCTTGATACTTGTTGGAGATAGAATTTAGTCTGCTGAATTTAAATTCACATCATAAGTAAATGTTTACTTTTTACTTTTTCTGTTTATTTTTACCTTATTCTTCCTTATGGTGGAAAGAACGACATAATTATTTTCAAAGATGGATTGTTTGCTTAAACGCTTGGTACTCTTTAATTATCCTTCCTGTGGGTGTTAGAGGTTGTTTAACGATTTGACTGAATTCTCATCCATTCTATTCTTCTAAACCTACATTGTCAAAATACGTCAAAGGTTACTGCCTTTGTCAGTATCAAAGGTTTCGAACCAATAGCGAGTCAATACAGTCTTTAAAACCAAGAGGGACATATTCCTGGTTTTGTACATTTATACTGTGAAACAATACATTTTATGCATTGCTAAGGGTACCATCTGGATCCTAGGCTTTTCTCATTATCAAGGATATAACGAAAATTTTTGGTTTTGCCACCATCAGTCTTCTCGCTTTGATTGACACGGTAAGTTCATTTCCTATTAAGGTTAGTTATGTCTTTGGTAACTACAATCAATCTCTAAAGCATGTGTTGCCTCATCATAAATAATACTTCCTCCCGGCTATAATTTAATGTTTGATAATCAAATGTTATGTTATTAGGTTGACCAAGAAAGTATTTTCCTGCCTTTATTTCTGTCCTGTCACTTCTCTCTGTGGTACATATTGTTTACTGGTTATTTGCGTATTCGTAGACACCAAAAATCTATAATTTTTATATTCCTTTGGTTATAATTATGATATGATTTCTATAATTCATTACATTGATAATTTGGGCTAAAATTCTTCTTTCACGTTAAGTATGTTGGTCAGACTTTAATATGGATTCCGTAGTCTTGCGAATTTCCTTCCATAACTGAATGGTTATATTATTCAGTTTTACCTACATCACAAGTTAAATTTCACTGTTTATTATTTCATAATTTTTTCGAGATTTATAATTATCATTATTTCTTCACAATCAATAACTGTTGATATATTCTTCGATGAAATAAATTCTATACATGTTTTTTCTTTTTTTTTTTACCATTACATCCTCACTAAATATAAGCAAAGAAAAAAACCTGAATGCGAATCAGAAAGATGCCCTCAGATTCGGTAATCTTAAAAGTACATTTACTTTTGAATTTTTTTTTAAATATTTTGTTACATTGTTTAATGCTAAATTATAATTCCATTAAGTTTATATAAAATGTCATTTGTATGAACTTCAAAATATTTATTCATGGTATTAGGCTATTTTCTTCATATTAGGATTTTTCAACTGAACTGATAAGGAATGTGAAGATCCTGTGGAGAGAATAGGATTCCCCTGCCGTATAGGTCCAGAAAACCTGCCCTTTAAGTAACTACCAAGTATAATATGATCGGCAATGAGAAATTGATTGGCACATGAAAAAAGTCAGAAACCTACATTTTCGCACTTGCAATTAATGCTTTTATGACCAAAAATTCTGGTTTAGATTTTAGTCATAAAGATAAACTTAATTTTCATTCTGGTTTACAACCATGATTTTTCAAGACCGTATTTCATTAAGAAAAGCATTGGATCATGGTATGAATATAAAGTGCTTAAAATATGTATGTTAATGATGCATTAGGCCAAAACGAGAGAGAAAGAGAATTTAAAAGTTCACAAAATGTGATTGTGTTTTTATTGCAGAGATATGAGAATAGAAAAAAAAAACCTAAGGCTTACAACATTTTGAGAGTGTGCTGCTAAAATTTAGCAACAAGATTAATTCCGCCAAATCCTCTTTGGGTTTGCAATCCCTTTTCCTGTGACTCTCACCTGCAGACGAACCAAGGAGGATTTACACTTAGCCTTATAATCTGATTTCCAGATTACATTCACTCAAGTAGAATTTCTTTCCTATTCGCTAAGTACTAAAAAAAGCAGACTTCTGGAAAACGTAGATTAACATTAATTTTTCCTCTTAGTGATAATCTCCTTTGGGAAACTTTTGCCTTATCTTTTACATTCGATTTAATGCCCTCTCCCAGAATATATTAGACCGCTTTATTGCCTGATCGGTCTTAAAAAGAGAATTTTAATTCCATTAATCCTATTACTTTTACGCCGGCAAAGATGGGGGTTCCTCGAGACCACGACTCTTAGGGGCAACGATGCCATTTATAGCCTTCCTCATTATACATTTGATGTCTGTGCGTTTCTGTTGTGGTTGTTATTCTGAATTTGAATGGGAAAGATTTAGTAACTCAAACATTAATCCTTATCGATTATATTAAAAGCCTATACATTTTTGCGAACAGGAATGTAATTTATGTTGATCGGAGTAAATAACCCCCCCCATCTCTCTCTCTCTCTCTCTCTCTCTCTCTCTCTCTCTCTCTCTCTCTCTCTCTCATATGACGGTAGCTTTGGTATAGGTAGAATTGAGAGACAGGTGCTATTGTAATATCAATAACAAACGAAATTTATATAAAAATCAATAATTAAGATACATTTAAAAGTAATGATAAAAAGTAAGCATTTGGGTATATTTTTCTTATAAAAATCCTTAAGATTTAAAGGGCAAAATTTAATCTCAAAACCAAATTAGAAACTTTCTAACATGAAGACAAATAAAGGCAAATATTTCAAGAAATATCAAAAACCATTTTCAGTCAAGTAACCGCCAATGTGCCTTTACTTCACTGCCTATATCGTACTAGTGTACGCGACCCGTCCAAAATGACTGCTGAATATTTAGAAAGCTATGCACATTAAAGATTCAACCCTTCTCACCCCCCCTTTCCTAATTATAACTCCTCTCACCTTGGTATGACAACTCTCTCTCCCCCTACCAGAGGGACAGGGAGAAACCAAGAAGTCATATCTTGTACCAAGCGTGTGTCACACGATCGTACATAGTAACGACATTCGTTTTTTGTATATATGATGCTTGTATCTTCACTCACCCCTCACACTGATAGGGACCTGATATAACATGCATTTTTTTCTCACCGTTAACTGTTAACTGGTGCGGTTGTCGGTTGAACATGAAATTACCTGTTATGTTTTTATGCCCTTTATGCCTGGAGTTTATGTATATATAAACGGATGTTCTGTAATAAAGTTACTCAGTTGCTTTCATCCTGCCTTCTTAGTCACAGCCTCTCTTGGCCCGTCACATTGGTGACCCCGGAAGTCGACTCGCTCCTCTCGTCTTTCACCCCCCGTCACCCCCGCCCCTCCATCATTGGTACTATGGAGGACTCCACGGAAGTTGGCGCTGCACCATTGAAGCTTTCGTCGTTCGCCAGCGGAGAGGCGTTTGCATGGTTTCAGCGTGCAGAAGTCCAGTTCCGCATCAAGGGCGTGACTCGTTCAACCACTAAAGCAGATTATGTTCTCGTGGTGATACCCGAGGAGCCCTTCCCGGAAATATCCGACTGGCTTTGTGAACAAGGAGACACCCCAATAGCGTATGACGCCCTCAAAACATACCTTCTGTAGCAGTACTTGCCGACACCAGCCGCCCGTATAGCGAAGCTTTTTCAGGTCTCTCAACAACCGTTGGAGGACCAAAGGGCTTCGCTCGCCCTCAGGCAAATGACCAGTATCGCTCGCCTGCAACCTGCCACAGACGGCTCTCCTCGTGAGGTGAACCTACTTCGTGCCCTTTGGATACGCCGTTTACCCGAACCTGTACGCGCTGACATACCCAATGTCGATAGTTTACCAATAAAAGACTTGATGACCAAAGCTGACACCCTTATGAACAGCCACTTCACGACCTTCAAGACCTCCATCAACGCCTCCACTCCTGACAAAGAGGACGCATATTCAACGTCAACCGAAGCTGACATGAATGCCGTAGGACATACAAGCCTACCCCGTGACGAGCCAGAGTGGCGACAAGGCCACCCATCACCCACCACTCACTCACACCCAAACCAATGATTTCTACAGCCACTTACCACCGCCAATCAGCCGCAGTTTTGCTACTACCACTACAGATTCGGGGCAGCAGCGAAGAAATGTGCCAAGGATTGTCAGTGGCCAAAAGACGTGTAAGTAGGCCATCGCTTGTGGCGGTGGCCTCCCGTGTTTCTAATTTTTTCTTTTTACATGCTGCAGGAACGGGCGTGCGTTTTTTGGTACGCACAGGTGCTTGTCGTTCTCTTTTGCCAAGGAAACTCTTCAGGACACGACGTAGTCTGTCTATGTCTGCCGACGTCCGCCTGGTAGCTGCCAACGGATCTACGATACCCACCTACTGTTACAAGAACCTCACATTATCGTTTGGAAACGGTAAATTTAATTGGAAGTTTCTCGTTGCTGACGTCACATTGCCAATCCTCGGCACGGATTTCCTCTCTCATTTCCACCTTCTGGTCGATGTCGCCCACCGACAATTGGTCAACGCAGACTCGTACTTGTCAACACCTCCTCACCCCGCCCCCAACACCCTCGCTCTCCACATCAGCGCACCCACGTCATACCCGGAAGTTTTCCGTCCAGAGCTTCGCCAAACGTCCACGGCTCCTGCCAAGCATGGTATTTATCACCATATCAAGACGACGGGACCCTCAGTCTTCGCAAAATTCAGACGTCTGGCACCGGAACGATTGGCAGCCGCCAAACAGACGTTTGCCGAAATGGAGGAAATGGGACATTGCCTAAAGGACTCCAGTCCATTGATCTTTTAAAACCTGCTTATCTCCTGCCAGATGACCCGCATACAGTTCACCTCCCTAGATCAGGGCGTCCTATTTAACATGTACAGCATGTCATTTTTAGGGGGGGGAGCCATGTACCAACCGTGTGTCACACGATCATACATAGTAACGACATTTCATTTTTTGTATATATGATGCTTGTATCTTCTCTCTCCCCTCGTACTGATAGGGACCTGATATAACATGTCTGTTTTTCTCACCGTTAACTGTTAACCGGTGTGGTTGTCGGTTGAACATGAAATTGCCTGTTATGTTCTTTATGACCTTTTTGCCTGGAGTTTATGTATATATAAATGGATGTTCTGTAATAAAGTCACTCAGTTGCTTTCATCCTGCCTTCTTAGTCACAGCCTCTCTCGGCCCGTCACAATCTCTAGTAATGCCCCTGAGCGTAACCAGAAATATATATATATATATATATATATATATATATATATATATATATAAATAAATATATATATATATATATATATATATATATAAAGTAATGTTTATATGTTTATATGTCTGCATATATATGCATATATATGTGTATATATATGCATATATATATATATATATATATATATATATATATATATATATATATATATATATATATACATTTATGTATATAAATATATATATATATATATATATATATATATATATATATATATATATATATATATATATGTATATATATATATATATATATATATATATATATATATATATATATATATATATATATATGTATATATACAAACATTTACAAATAAGTATATATATATATATATATATATATATATATATATATATATATATACTTATTTGTATTTATATATATATATATATATATATATATATATATATATATATATATATATATATATATATATATACATGTGAATGGATCACGACACATATTTGGAACTCTTAAGTCAGGTATCACCTATAATAGAAAAAAAGGACACTTGCATGAGAGAAGCAAATAGTCTACATGAGCGTCCTTCAGAAGTTTAGCCACTCAGACTGATGTCATACCATATGGTGAGCAATTACACGCTACGTCCTCAGTTCTGACGTACGACGGCCGTACGGCCAACTTTAGTACTGGCGAAAGTTCATCCGGCCGGCCGTGGATGAGCTTTCATACGGCCGATTTTCTATCACACACTCCGGTTTGAACATATGCTAGTGTCGCGACCGACGGCACCGTAGGGAACCGGATAAGTGTAATAGGGGCTTAAGACAATATCCTCTGACCAGACGGGAATCTAACCCTGGTCCATGACACTTGTAACAACAGTGACATAGTCTTGATGTAGCGAGAACTTTAATTTTCACCTCCCGTTTTATTCATTAGTTATTAGGTAGTCCCGGAACGTCTTCGCTTCTGTCGAAGGAAAGTTTGATTTATTTGATGTAAGTTATAGATGAGTTCCGGTATTTATTCCTAAACAGTTACAATTAATTTGAGAATTTATGTCCAAATAATATGCCTTGGAAATCTTTTACTATAGAACTACCAAGATGCAAACGTATATTGAGCATATTTCATATCATTTGCAGATGATAAGCAATGAGGCATCATTAAGTCTTATGGTAATAAGAGTTTTATGACAAAAATACCTGTTACCAAAGTGTTAAATTTAAGAAAAAAAATTAACCATTTTTGTCCTGCTCATTTTTCTACGGTACCGATGACGACTTTATTTATTCTGCAGTTCTCCTGCATATTTTTCTAGCTACTGATGATGACATGGTTATTTAATCCATATTTTCCTGCCTATTTCCCTACAGCACTGATGAGAATGTTATTCAATCCACGTTTGTTCTGTTTATTTTTCTATGCTACTGATGGCATGTTGATGTATTTCATAGTTGTCCTACTTGATTATCTATTGTACAGATGACGATATGGTTATTTAATTCATATTTTTTCTTATTTTCCGTGATACTGATGACATCCACATTTGCCCTGCTTATTAATATACGGTACTTACGATGATATCGATATTTAATCCACATTTGTTCTGCTTCTTTTTCTATGCGGTTGATGACATATCCATTTAATTCATATTTATCCTGATTATCATTCTTGGCTACTCTTGACGATACGTTTTATTGGGCTCAAGCCATGTCGTCCTGATGGAAGTTCCTATAAGTAGGTTCCTAAGGGATATATGTACTTCAGTGATATTCCCAGAGAATTTTACTTTTAGGTATCCAGAATACTAACTCCTGGCGCGAATATCCTTAAATTTCTCTCAAGGGTATGCATAATATCAGAGGACGTATTCTTGACACGCCACATAGCAATCTGCACCCCTAATAGCGTTTACGCTTCGAGGGGGAAGTGGCAAAATAGAAGGGGAGCCGTATCAAGGTTACCCAAGTTCTCATATTACTATTGAGTATCACAACAAGATGACGAATATTCCTTATTTTGTAGCGAATTCGCACGGTGGTGTTCCCTGTTGATCTGACATTTTCGATCGATTTTCAAGGATTATTATCATGCATTCTCCAGCTTCTTTCGCCTCTGGGAAGTTGAGTATTGAATCTTTACAATATGTGTTTTTTAGTTCCTGTCTCACAGTGAAATTAGAGTAATTTATTGTGATTAGGAGCTAGGCCTGTTACCGGAGGCGCCATGGGCGCTGTCGTTTGTTGGGCATGTGTTATTTAGTTAGTAGAACGACATTCCTGGTTTTAAAATAGCATTAATAAATTATTTATGAAGCTATTTGGGCATTTTATATTTGTAAAGATATTTATATGCATAATTTTTTCCTCTTTCTGCATCGATCGTATATGTCAGAGTTTCGGTGATATAGGTAACCGAGATCTTGCCTTGCCTAGGTAACCTAACCTAGGCAACATATACTTTTGACATTTTCCCGGTTACCCTCGTGTATTGGTTATCAATTCATTGGAGATTGATATCTCCTAGAATTATTATATAACCGATGCTCGTCTCAATTAGAAATTTAAGGGTAATTTTTCTTCCCTCTGATTGTAGCCTTAGGCTACAACCCTAATGGGTCGGCCTTGAATTTTTAATTCAGGCATGACTAGTCTAGGGTTTTTCTGTCTCGTCCAGTACAGCAGATGGCAAGTTTTGGGATTAGGTCAGAAACTCAGAGTATTTAGTCTTGTGTCAGCAGTTGGCCGACAGGGGAATAGACATTCCCCTCCCGGCTAGGCTGCCAGCATAGGAGGCTAGCCTTCCCTAGGCTACACCTGAAGTGGCTATATGATGCCGCCATCTTCTCCCTGTGGCCTAGTAGATTATTCTTATGCTCACAGACCCTAGGCTGAAGTGTAGTATCTTCTAAGCCTAGGATGGCGTGGCACTGGAACTCTGTTTCTCCCTTGTTGAGAGGAGGTGGCACTGCTGCCGTCCCTTTAACTGCATTGGCACACCCTAGGCTGGAGAATAGAAGATTCTCCTGCCACCTAGGATGGCGCCGATACTGAAACAGTTTCTTCAAGGTGTTAGGTCTGGCAACATTGCTGGCTCCTATCACACCTCATATAGGACCCTTTTTCCTCCCCCTCTGTTCTTTTATGATACCGGTGTCCTGCAACCTTACCGTTGCCGGTGGGTTGCCGGTACCGGCCAGACTCCCTCTCTACTGCCGTTGTCCGGCTGCCAACGGCTATGGTAGCTGCATGCAGCGATGACAACTGCCGGCAGCCATGTTGGATGCCGGGGACTATGTATCTTTCAACTGTCGGCGGCTATGACGGCTGCCGGCGGCGATGCACACTGCTAGTAGCCATGCCATTTGTCGGCAGCCATGATGGCTGTCGTCGGCTGCCGGCTGCCAGCAGCCATGATGGCTGTAAATGGGAAGTCCCTTCTGTCTCTAAGGTTCTTCAGTTCTCCCTTGGACTGCTAGCCACAAGTTCTATTGTCGGAGTACTGCCGGCCAGCCGGCACAGATAGGTGCTGACTCAGCCAGCAGTATGCCGACTGTACTAGTACTGCCGGAGGCTAGCCTGCCGGCAGTGTGTCGGCAGGACCTTGCCGGCAATAGTACTGTGGCTGGATGGAAGCCTGAATGTTACATTCTCCCCTTCCATTTGAACCTTATTTCTGGAGAAAGGCAGTAAAATTAGACTTTACATCTTTAATTACTGTATACATACACAGTAATAGGTAGCCTTCACTCAATGCTATCTCTCTCTCTTTTAGCTATCATGCTGGATATGCTGGCAAGAACTAGCTATGCCGGCGACATGCCAATCTGATCTACAATATATGTTTATACAGGTAGTCAGTATATTTGCAGTATAGGATATACTGCAGATAGAAAAACTACTGTATATATTATACTAGTAGTTATTTCCAATATATCTTGGGTATCCCTACCCAGGTATTTGCTGAGCTCAATCCTACTTTGAAAGAATATAACTTCTTCAATATTCTAATTAGAAATCAGTTTTAGATTACCTTTCAATATTAAATATTTTAAGGGCTGGGTTGTTACACTCCTAACCCTTAAAGGGTAGAACCCTTATCTTGATTCTCCCTGATCAGGAAACTCTATGATTTAATTTTGTAAGGGAGGTCACAGCAAATAGGTTGGGTGGGATACACAAATATATGTCTTTTATTTTTCTTAGTCCAGTTGGCGTCATGCCAGCTGGACCGTGCCATCAGATGCTTGCTACAAAGGCAGCACGTTGGCTGAACTACATTATATATAATTATACAGTAGCCAGTAATTTGCAACATTGCATATGCTGCAAATATAAAACTATAGTATGATTACACAGTAGTTATTTCTAACATATCTTGGGTACCTTTGGCGAGCTTCTGCTGGTACCTCTCCTATATTGAAAGAATAGTGTTTATTCAATATTCTGATTGAAGAATCAGTCATCCTTACCCCACAGTGTTAAGAATAAAAAGGGACAATGACTTATACACTTTTCTACCCCAAGTGGTTAGAACCCTTTTAGTTGGAGTTACCTTGGTAGAGCAATCTCCTTATAGTTAACACTGAGGGGAGGTAACAGCAGTTGCTTGCATGGGGTACACGAGCATGTGTCTCCTACTATCCCTTTATAAATTACTATCCTAAGCTATTTTGTTAAAAGATGAATTTTGCATAGTGATTATCAGTGAGATAATCAATTATATACTCATTCTGTTCTCCTTTCTTTACAGGAGGAACACCAGATGACTTATGCTGCAGTCTTCTGCAAGATCAAGAGTAAGTGTTTTTGCGGTCATAATACTTGCAGGTTTCATGCCCACTGCAATATTATTTCCGAATCACTTCATTATTGGAACCCGCAGGTTTGCAATGTATGTCGGACCTTAATGTCCGAGGATTTCGAGAATCCCAAGTGTATAGAGACTACGGATACAGCTCGGTACAAATTACGCAACTGGGTGAGAGGCTTCCAGAAAATCTCTCCGGGACCTTACCTACCTAATGATAGGATGCATAAGCTACTATTTTCGAAGGCAAGTAAGGAAATAGTGGTGCCTTATTTTTTTGGGGGGTTCCCCCAGGTCCCTCAGTGTGAGGCACCTCGTATATCCACCAGAGAGTGGATAATGCATCTTCCGGTGTATTTTGCATCTTCCAGTCTTGGATGGTCTGGGATGCATCTTAGGTATTTATCGACCTTATTCTTAACACATCTACGCTCACTCCTGATATGTTTCTTGGATGAGCTGGCAGCACATTAAATAGTCCTGCATTATCGATGTTGGTGCGAAGTGGATTAATGTCCTGTGCGCCTTCTTTAGTTTTCCTGGTATATTGTTTGGCACTAATAAATCTACCTCGGCTTGCCCTTTCTGATATTTTTAGCTCCATGATGTTTTCAGTAATTCCTTCTATTTGCTTCCATGCTTGTATTATCATGTAGCGTTCTCTTCTCCTTTCTAGACTGTATAGTTTTAAAAATTGAAGTCGTTCCCAGTAGTCAAGGTCCTTAACTTCTTCTATTCTAGCAGTATAGGACCTTTGTACACTTTCTATTTGTGCAATATCCTTTTGGTTGTGTGGGTACCATATCACATTACAGTACTCAAGTGTACTACATACATAACTTTTGTAAAGCATAATCATGTGTTCAGCCTTTCTTGTTTTAAAGTGTCTGAATAACATTCCCATTTTTGCTTTACATTTAGCCAACAGTGTTGCTATTTGGTCGTTGCATAACATATTCCTATTTAACATTACACCAAGGTCTTTAATTGATTCCTTGTTTGTGATTGTCTCGTTATTAGGTCCCTTGTATGCATATACTATTCCTTCTCTGTTTCCATAATTTATTGATTCGAATTTATCGGACTTAGATACCATCCTATTTATCTCCGCCCATTCATATATTTTGTTTAGATCTCTTTGTAGTGAGTTCCTATCTTCATCACAAGTAATTTCTCTACTTATTCTTGTGTCATCGGTGAAACTTCTCACTACAGAGTTTTCAGCATCACAGTCTATGTCTGAGATCATAATAACAAACAGCAGTGCAGCTAAAACCGTACCTTGTGGCACGCCAGATATTACCTGATCTTCATCTGATTTCTCGTCATTTGCAACCACTATCTGTTTTCTGTTTTGCAGGAATTCTTTTACCCATTTTCCTATCTTTCCCACAACATTATGCTTTCTCATTTTTTTTCTCTAATATATTATGGTCTACCTTGTCAAAGGCATTTGCAAAATATAGATAGATCACATCTGTGTCTTTTTCATTTATCATATTTTTGTATATGTTTTCATAGTTTGCTATCAGTTGGGTTTGTGTACTTTTTTCCGGGCACAAAACCGCGTTGGTCTATATTAAACAAGTTATTTTTAACCAAATGATTCATTATTTTCTTTTTTATTACCCTCTCATACACTTTCATAATATGTGATGTTAGACTAACAGGTCTATAATTGCTTGCCTCTAGTCTTGATCCACTTTTGAAGATAGGGGTTATATAAGCTAATTTATGTTTAACATATATCTCGCTCATATCTACACTTTGTCTTAGCAGTATTGCAAGCGGCTTTGCGATAGTGTTTGCGGTTTTTTCTTAACAAAATGTCTGGAACTCCATCTGGTCCGGCTGCCGATCCATTTTTAATTTCGTTTATAGCCTTGACAATATCTGCTTCATTAATATCTAGATCCGTTAGATATTTAACATTTTCTTCTCTCATTTCTGTTTCATTATTCTTATTCGCAATTCTTGGCGTGAACTCACTCTTATATTTTTCTGCTAACATGTTGCATTTTTCCTTTTTTTCATTCATTAGCAGTCCTTCAATTCTTAGAGGGCCTATTTCTAATCTCCCTTTATTCATCTTTTTTGCATAGGAGTAAAGTACTTTGGGTTTTTTTTATATTTTGAAGTGTCCTTTCTTCTAAGTCCCTTTTTTCATTTTCTTTCGACTGTATAATCTTTTGTTCTGCATTTTCTATCTTACATTTTATTTCCATCATTTTCAACACATTTTTTTCTTTTAGCAAGATTTTTCTCCCACTTTCTAATTTTCTGAAATAAGATCCTTCTGTCTCTTGGTATGCATGTCTTTTGTTTATTGTTTTTTTTCGGTATATATTTTTCAACAGTTTTCCCCAGCATTTTGTACAGTATGTCCGTATTTACCTGTATATTATCACTTACAAATAAATTTTTCCATTCTTTATTCAGTTCTTCATTTATTTCTGACCATTTTATATTCTTACTATAAAAATTATATTTTCCAGATCCTTCCCAACGTTTTGTGCTTTGATTAATTCTGCGATCACCTTCCTTGGAATGGACTATTAATTCTATGACATTGTGGTCTGAAATTCCCGTGTTATTTCTTTAACATAATTCACCTCATTCACAAATAATAGATCTGGGACATTTTCCTTTCTTGTTGGAATGTGGTTTATTTGTTGCATATTATGTTCTAATAGCATATCTTGAAGCTTTTCAAATTGTCTCTTATCTTCTGCGCTACTATTACTCTCTTTTTTTATATGTATACATACAACCACTTTCTTCTATCCGTTCTTTCCAATCCACGAAAGGAAAGTTAAAATCTCCGGATAGGAGTATATTCCAATCTTTATGGTTTCTACATATATCATCTATTTTTTCTATTATTATGTCAAAGTTTTTCAGATTCAAATTCTACCGCACTCAATTCCCATTCTGTTTTGCTGTATTTTTCACAGACTTTTCCTTGATTTATGTCTCTTCCATATATTGCGGTTCCCCCTTGATTCCTATTTGTTCTGTCTGATCTATAAGTTTGGAAACCCTTTATCTGGTCATCACTGCCAGTCTCTTGGGAATACCATGTCTCACTTATATTTAATATATCTATTTTTTCAATTTGGGTTAGTTCTTCTAAGAACTCTATTTTCCTTTTGGAGTTACTCGTGACTAAACCCTGTGCATTCATCACTATTATGGTTTGTTTTTCATCCCCATTATTTAATATTGGTAATAATATGAATTCTCCCATGCTTCCTTCCTGTTCTGATATGATGTTCTTTTCTTCATTTCCCGGAATTCTGCCATTAAAAAATCCAACTTTCCTATTATATTTGCTCTTTCACCTTCATATTTATTTTTGTGTGTATACCTGCAATTATCCCCATATCTGCACCAACCCCTAGCATTATAGGTGCATTCTTTGTAGTTGGGCTCTAAATGTGCATATTTGGGTTGAAAGGCCTCATATCTTTGGGCCTTTGGTGCATAGCGTGGTATATACGCGGCCTGCTTTTTTGTTTCTTTTTTTGTTTCATTTTTGCTTTCATTTTTCTTTTCAGGTTGCTGAGTTTTCTTACTTTCATTCATGGTTGCAGGATGCATATATCGACATTTTTTGTTGAAACTGCATCGTTTTCCTTCTTTTACGTTTTTGCATATTTTTGGATGGAGATCTCAGCATTCGTCTCCATATCCGTCTAAATACGCACATTTACCATATATTTCATAATTATGGCATATCTTTGGATGCTTGTAGTAGCATCTTTTGCCAAATCTGCAATTCCCTCTTTTCAGCAAATTGCAGACTATATCTTTATTTTTTTTTTCTTGTTCTTGCTCTTCCCTAAAAGTATGTAGGTCCGGGTAGAGTCTCTTGGGTCTATTATTTGTTTCCATCTGATAATTTATTTCTTCATAAGTATGTTGTTGGATGGCATCATAAGTTATATCAATGATTTCCTCTGCATCCTTACACATATCCTGTTCATTTTTCTCTTCTTCTTCTTCTTCTTCTTCTTCTTCTTCTTCTTCTTCTTCTTCTTCTTCTTCTTCTTCTTCTTCCTCTGCTTCTTCTTCTTCCTCTTCTTTATCTTCAACTATTTGCAGATTTAGTCTCGACTTAATTATATTTTCTATCCAGACTAAGCATGTTGAGCTGTATTTCAAGCACATGTAGGGTGTGTTGGAACATGGCAGGCATCACATTTTCTAATCAGTTGTTGAGGATTATTAATGGAATACCATAACTTACATGTATTACACCATTTTGGCATTCTTTTTCCCAATGCATCAATCAGCATATTCACCATATTGGACTTCTTATTGTTCTTTGATGGAATTTGTTGGTTGATGTAAACTTTCTATAAGTCTCTTTATCACTTGGATCTTCTTTGGAATTTCTTCTATTATTTTGCTGATGTTTTCTGCAGAATTGCTCCAGTTTATTGGATTATATTGTTTCAATATGTCTGCGAATATTTTTCCGTCACACTGGTTGGAGTCACTAGTGACCTCTGTTATCAGACGGTCGAGCTCTTGTTTCACCAACTCATGGAATTTACTTTTGCTGACTGCAGCAATGTCCCTCCAAGCCTTGCCTGTATTATAGAGCGCCATCTTGATCAGATTTTTAGTAATTCACAAGATAACTATCCTATGCCGACGTTTTATTCCACTTTTCTGACCTCAAACTAATCACCGACTATTCACGAATACTTGTAGCTATATTGCACCCAATAGCCTTTTGTTATTCGCATTAAATCAGGATATTTCTTAGGTCGCACAAGTGTATTCACTCAACGCCACACAGATAGAACTCAGATATAACTCCTTTGAAAAGGAGGGCAGGAAGTGCCCATGGGAAGAAGGGGAAAATATCGTGTCGGAATTGTTTCCGTGTATGCCGGCTCTAGAGCCATTGACGTCGACATCTTCATCTTTTACCCCTCTGTTAGATGGAATGGACCAATTATAGGCCCAAGTGAATAATCTAATAGAGAGCTTTCGCAAACAACACGAAAACCAGGAAGTTAAATGCAAGATAGAACCTCTTAAAGCTCCACTTGTCGTTTCCCAAGGGTCATACAAACGACCAATGGATCAAGACCTCCCGACATGCTCCAAAACCAATCCCTGGATGTTTGCGGAGCTGATGCCGATTTTAAATTGCAAACTCTATATCTCGGAGAAGATGGATGCTGTTCCTTTGGACAAAATACAATTTTGGCCAAGCTTTGACGCTTTCCCTAATTGTTTTGTTCGACTGAAGTATGAACCAAAGTCAAGAAAAGGAACGGAATCGAAGGAGGTCATGATTCTCGACCATGATAAGGCACAGGTTATCCTGTCAAGTAGCCTGAAAAAGGTGGGTTACTCGGTGGCGTAGGTATTCACACTGGGTAACAGGCACCCTTCTTTTCTTGCTCCTGCATCAATTTCACTCCCGTTTATGGGGAAGGCATTTAAATCTTTTGCCAAGGCAGTGGAAGCAGGTAGGCCAAGTCCTGCACTCGAGGAGTGCAAGCCTCTGTCACTAGCCTTTCCCAGACAGAAGGACTGGAAGGAAGTCCATTTAACCTTTTCAGCAGGAAGATTAGATGCGGATGTCGCCAGTCGACAGTTTAACGAAGATCTCCCTAATCCTTCTGAACATATGGACCCTGTTTCAAAAAGGGGGTGTTCGTAGTCTTGTCAGACCTGAAAAGTGTCCTTTGGCAACTTCCAGTTAATCATCCCATCCCCTCCTATCTAGGATTCAAGTTACAGAGGATAACGTATATCCTAGGAAAGATACGTGTCGGACTAGACACAGTCCTAAGTATCTTCATAGGATTGGCACACTTAGTCACGCAAAAACCAAGTCTATAAATGGTTCAGGCAGCAATGTACCTGGACAAGAGGCTGGGGTGGGCAGCACCCGAAGTGGCTGGTCTATGAGCATCCAAGGAGATGAACTGGTTCCCGGAACATCGCATATGCAAGGTAAGCTTCAAGAAGTCTCGATTCTCTCCAGCTCAAAGGTTTCAATGGCTGAAAAATCATTGAAGCCCGTGGTCACACCAACTCTCCTTTCCCCTGGGAATATAAAAGGAGATTACAAGGTCGGTCAAGAGACAACGGAGAGACTTGCAGCGTCCCTATCTCTACAAAACTACATAGAGTTGTGTTCAATCCAACAAAGTACCTCAGACATGGTCTTAGCTAAAATGCATATGGCTACCTTAGTGAAAGACCTTTACGCCTTTATGAAGGCTAGGAGAGGATTTAGGGAGTTTGTGTTCGCTGACGCAACAGTGAAACATGAAACAAGGAAGTTAATATCTTCCAACATCTGGGATAAAGACTTCTTCCCAGACGAGGTAGTTAGGAAAGTGATTAAGAATGCCACCACGGAGAACGTAGGTCTTCTCCATAAGTGGGGCATTCTTTCAAAGAGAAAGTCTTCCACTGTTGTGGGTCCCCAACCTAAAAGGAAGACGGGAAAGTCCGGAAATATACCTCGGGCTGTTCAACAACATCCTACGGCTGCAGCAACCGCGATGCCACAGGCAGGAGGTCAAAAATTTAATCCTACTGATCATTCGAAGCATAGAGATGCTTCTGGTAGGAGGGATGTTCCTTAAGGATCGTTGGACCTTCGATCCTTGGGTCCAAGGCCTAATCAAGATGGAACTACGATGGGAAGTAGAAATGACTCCACCATCATTTCCTTGACTCCTTCTAAAATCCAAAACCCTCCTGGAGGAGTATACCTGAGAGCTCTAGAGCATACAGGTGGTAAGGAAACAATAATCCATCGTATTCCAGGGAAGGCTGTTTAGTGTTCACGGGAAGGACTCAAGAAATCTCAACAAGTTCAAATAAAAAAGCGAGTTCAGAATGCTAATCCTTCTGAATATATAGACCCTGTTTCAAAAAGGGGGTGTTCGTAGTCTTTTCAGACCTAAAAAGTGTCCTTTGGCAACTTCCAGTCAATCATCCCATCCCCTCCTATCTAGGATTCAAGTTACAGAGGATAACGTATATCCTAGGAAAGATACGTGTCGGACTAGACACAGTCCTAAATATCTTCATAGGATTGGCACACTTAGTCACGCAAAAACCAAGTCTATAAATGGTTCAGGCAACAATGTACCTGGACGAGAGGCTGGGGTGGGCAGCACCCGAAGTGGCTGGTCTATGAGCATCCAAGGAGATGAACCGGTTCCCGGAACATCGCATATGCAAGGTAAGCTTCAAGAAGTCTCGATTCTCTCCAGCTCAAAGGTTTCAATGGCTGAAAAATCATTGAAGCCCGTGGTCACACCAACTCTCCTTTCCCCTGGGAATATAAAAGGAGTTTACAAGGTCGGTCAAGAGACTCGGGTAATCAGTCATATTTCCAAGACGCTAACAGGGAGGAGTTCTGAACTCTCTTCAGTTCGCAATAGTGACAGACCCAGTGCTAAGAGCACAGCCGAAAGATGCGTCAAGAGTCTGGAGAAGATATGCATCAAACGCTTGAAGAGATCTAAAAAGACCAATATAGGTCCTTCCTTAATCGCTTCTCTAACAAAGGTCAAAGTCCGAAAGTGCCAAGACCATGTTGGTTCTGTCATGAGTGGGGAAGCTCTCTCCACGCAGATCAGACCTCCCTCAACTGATCTGGGACACTGAAGTGATAATGAGATATCGCAATCGACAATGCTAGAAAATGTCTCATACAGTCTAGGTGACGTTAACCATCCCTTACTTAAAGGGATGGCACCTGTCAGCAGTTCATATACAATTGATCCACAATGTGACAGTGGATACTCTATTCGGGCTCAAGCCGATAGAGTTAGAATGGTCCACGGACGCAGACCTATTCCCTCCCAGATGGGATCAAGTCCCAGAACTGCAGATCGACCTCTTCATCACGAGCGTCTTCAAGAAACTACCTCGATATGTAGCCCCAAACGAAGACCCTCTAGTGGAGTTAACAGACATCATATCTCTAGTATAGAAGGGATGGACTCAGGTATCCTGGTTTATCCCATTCATTCACCTGCTGAAAGTCCTCAACATGCTGAGATCCTTCCAAGGGGGAGTAGCTCTATTGGCTCCCAAGTAGCCCAAGAGCAATCTGTCCTCTTCAGTGAAGGAACTCAAGCTGAGGCTGGCCATAGTTCTGAACTCAGGACTATTTCAGAGGGTTTAGAAGTTGATTGCCTTCAATTTATCACAGAGAACCCGAACCCTTCATTTCATGATTTTCTTGCCCTAGCGGTTCGGAAAAGATTTGGGATCTCAGAAGGCAATATAGAACTCTTAGAAGAATACAAGTCTAAGTCAACGATAAGACAATATGAGTCTTCCTGGGAAAAGTGGGTTGCTTTTGATAAAGCAAAAGGACCGAAAGAAATTTCAATGAACTTCTGTCTGTCATTCTTTGTCCACCTTCATAATCAAGGCCTGGCGGCCAATACGATAACTACGAGCAAATCAGCCTTGACTAGACCTCTTCTATATGCCTTTCAAGTAGATCTGTCGAATGAAATCTTTAATAAGATTCCGAAGGCATGTGCAAGGCTTAGGCCTGCACCACCACCAAAGCCCATCTCATGGTCTTTGGACAAGGTCCTACATTATGCCTCATCTATGAACAATGAAGATTGTTCCCTTAAGGATCTAACCCAAAAGGTTATTTTTCTGTTCACTATAGCCTCAGGGGCTAGAGTTAGTGAAATAGTGACTCTATCTAGAGATGAGGGCCACATTCAGTTCACAGAAGTGGGAGAACTAAATCTCTTTCCTGATCCAACCTTTCTCGCTAAGAACGAGCTACCCACTAAGAGGTGGGGTCCCTGGAGAATCTGCCCTCTGAAGGACGATGTCTCTCTATGTCCTGTAGAATGTCTAAAGGTCTATCTTCGTAGAACTTCAGACTTCAGGGGAGGACAGCTCTTTAAAGGAGAAACCTCTGGATCAAACTTATCCCTAAAACAACTGAGGGCGAAGCTCACCTACTTTATTCGTAGAGCAGATCCTGACAGTACTCCCGCAGGTCATGATCCGAGAAAAATTGCTTCATCACTGAACTTCTTTCAGTGTATGGACTTTGAACATCTTCGTTCATTCACCGGATGGAAATCATCCAAAGTGTTTTACACACACTATGCTAAGCAGGTCCATGAACTGAAGCATTATGTGGTGGCAGCAGGTAGTGTATTAAAACCTGTCGTCTAATTCTGCGATGAACAGTTAATTGACTGGGACTGTCAATTAAAGGGAGAGGGGGTCATCACTTTTAGTGTGACCTCCTTTTGAATGAGTGTTACCATGGTGACACTAACTCTGTTCAAAATCCCAGGTGTGGAATTATACAAATAGCACTAGTGCTGCGTGTACGTAGTACACAGTGTTGATAGAATGTAACCGGTACAGAATTTACGAAGAAAAATTTTATTATAAATTTTTCTTCTATCAGAGAGTGGCACTCATCATTTCTTTCCCTTTCAAGAAAGAAATATAATTTCTGTATACGTTACGTGTATAATTCCGTTATCATGCTACATTCGTTTTACTGGTTAAGTCATTTAGTCATTTATTAGGAATAAATGTCTATTAGAATTAATTGCGTCCTAATTCGCCCGACAATTGAATGTGTAAAATGCCTGAGTTCTTTGGCTTACTAAAGTAAGTATTCTTCATATAGTTGTATGCTCACAAACAATAGATATAAGAGACACTGATATTGTTTCGGCAATATATACAACCTATGAGACGGTTTGTATATTCAGTGTATACTTATGTTTATTCATACAATATATGCTAACCTTGAGGCCCCTTTTTTACTGTCTACAATGACTCTTCCCTGTAGGGGGCAGGAAGCACTAACGTCGTTTATGATTGGTGATGATGACGGATAACGGTAACGTCATTTGTCTCAATTGGTCCAATTGACCATAGAAATGTTGGCCCAAGGTTAAGGCACTGATGAAAATCAACAGATACATTAATGCTCTGGTACCCTTTCATCAGGACGACATTGCTTGAATAAAAAAAAACGGATTTTGAGCGAAGCGAAAAATCAATTTTTGGGTTAGATGGCCATGTCGTCCTGATGGACCCACCCTTTTTTTCTAAAAGAAAAGACCTTCACAGTATCCCTCCCGAAGTACTGTATCTGTAGCACCATGCTCAATGCTACAAGGAATGTTTGCCATCTTAGATATGGCGCTGTGGTGATACTCAATAGTAATATGAGAAGTAGGGTAACCTTGATAAGGCTCCCCTTCTATTCTGCCACTTCCCCCTCGAAGTGTAAACGCTATTAGGGGTGCAGATTGCTATGTGGCGTGTCAAGAATACGTCCTCTGATATTATGCGATATCCTTGAGAGAAATTTAAGGATATTCGCACAAGGAGTTAGAATTCTGGATACCTAAAGGTAAAATTCTCTGGGAATATCACTGTAATACATAAATCCCTTAGGAAACTACTTATAGGAACTTCCATCAGGACGACATGGCCCTCTCACCCAAAAATAGATTTTTCGCTTCGCTCAAAATCCGTTATTTAATCCACGTGCTTATTTTTCTACTATAATGATGATATAGTCATTTATTTCACATCTGTCCAGGTTATTTTTCTACGGTACTGATAATGACATGGTTATTTAATCCACAATTGTTGTTGCTGTTTTTCTAAAGTACTGATGATGACATAATTGTTTAATCCAAATTTGCCCTGCTTATTTTTCTTCGGCGCTGACAATGACATGGTTCTTTAATCCACAATTGTTGTTCTTATTTTTCTACGGCGGTGATAACGACATGGTTATTTAATTTTCTGGCAATAATTATTCACCCTGGTGATCCGATGATCCTTTTAGTACTTCATCCAATGCTTATTTTGTAAGGAAATTTGCTATAAACACACGTGTTTATCTACGAAAAGAAAAAATTCACCTCTCACGTGGGGAGATGTTTAATCTATAATACAGGCGTCTGACCCCGTTTCTTTGTGATTACTATTGCGCAGGAAAAACTGTTGGATTTTTTTTTTTTTTTGTGGATCACATCGGGCAGTTTCTTTGGTAGTTATTATTAATTGATAGTGTGTTAGTGTTTCTTCATTATACATGTATATTTTGAAATAATTTTTCTGTTTTAGCAAGAAATAAACTTTAATAATTATCTGGGTGCTTGACCCAGTTTGGCTTTGTTTGCTCACTCGTGAAAAACTTGTTTGGATCTTTTTTTAATTGCTTAACATTTATTTTTGCACTAAGTTATTGTTTGACAGTATTTTCAAATGTTTAAGTGATCGTGAATGCTTATAAAGAATTTTTCATTGTGTGCAACAGCTTCAACAAGGGGCCTGCAACATCATGACAGGTAGCAACTGAAACTTCGCCATACAGTGCAAGAGAAGCAACAATGAGTAAGTACAAGAATAAAAAAAAAATCTGGAGTGAATGGTTGCGTACAATGGATATGCATAGTTGGGTATATACAAATTATTTTTCACTTTTCTATTTTACGTATTCATTTATCTGTATTCTTTTAAATTGCGCAGTATTTCTTATATTTATTGTGTTATGATATAATGTTCGTTTCATATACAATTTTATTGGGTAATTATTTGGTTCGTTTTATTAAAAAAAAGTCTATAAAAATGACAAAACCTTTTATCAGAAAAAAAAAAATCTTTGCCTGTCTTACAGTCTCAATTACTAATTTTTTGTGGGAACACTCGTTGATGTTATTGTGGAAATATTTATGAAAATTATTCAGATTTCCATTTCTATCTTTACCGTTTTCGTAGAGATATTGATTACCGAGTAATTATGAAAAATGGGAGCGTACATATTGACCTGAGAATCACTCCAGCCATACTCTCATTGCCGAGAGCTTCACCCTACAGAAGGTTTAGTGATTGCGTTGGAGTATATCATTGAAAGTATGTTTAATTCCATGTAAATAATTGTAATAAACATGTATCTTACATCAGTAAATCGGACATTCTTTGTAGTTTCAAATGATGTACGGAAAAATTTAAAAATATTTACTTTTATATATAAAACTCTAGTGTATTGATCATTATTACATAAAACATTTCAGTCTTTCCGCTTCAATTATTAATTTTGTTTTCTTGGAACACCGATTGATTCTATTTTGGAATTTTTTCGAATATTTCACCAGCTTTTCAATTCCAGTAGGCTATTATTTTTGTCATAGTTATTTTTTTTTTTTTTTTTGAGTTATTATGAAAAATTTATACTTATATTTATGGCCATGAGCACGAGTAACCGTCGAAAATATACCCGCACCTATATAATATATGATAGTTGATGCGTATGTAAATAATTGCAATGTCCATGTTCCGAACATCATTGGAAACGACATTCTTTGTACTTTCACTTATCTTATGAAATATCATAAAAGTATAAACGACTCTTTAGGAAAACTGTTAAAATAAATTAAACTTACAACAAAAATTAAAACCTTTGTTCGTGTTTATACATTTTCTGACAAATCATTAATTTTGTATGTACCTATTTTTTTCAGCTCTCTAATACTACTTTTATTTTCTTTATATCTTTAATCTTAACAAAAGTAGGTTGGAAAATATGAAAGATGTCCTCCATTGAAAATTAGCCTTTTTTAAAGTGTTCATTTGAAAACACATTTATAGCAAAATTGCTGCTTCCAGGTAAAATATCAACCATATTTGAAAGGAAAAAAAAAAAAAAAACTCCTCAAACACAATTATTATATTTTCCATTATTATTTCAAAAATTATTTACGATTATCCTTAGAACTTTCACATTCATCACACATTTTTTGCATTATTTGTAAGCCTAACAAAGATATTCTGATTGCTTTAGTAAAACGTATTTATTTGCTGATGTCCTTTGAAGTAAACCCGGTGTATCCAGAACTAAGGTTTTAGTCAGTTAACAATTCCACTGCAGTTATACCCTGCAAACAACAAAACAAACACATTATCAGGCACAGACATAAACATAAATAAACACTTGTGTTAACTAAGAAGGTACATACATCACACTCCTTATGAATGACAGGATAATATAAACAGGTTTATTTTTACCACATTCTTCCCTTCTGAGTTAAGTTCACGTTTAGTAATCCTGAAGGTACTTTGGAGGTTGCCTCACTCTCTCTGACCTTCGAAGTGGACGAGGTGAGGCCACCTGTTGAGCCACTGTACGTGATTCGTGAAGAGTGTCATTCTGAGGAGCAATATCCACATGGGAGATACCGTGTGCAATCTCCTGGGGAGCATTCGTAACTGACAATTCCTCAGGAACCTCGGACTGAGGTATAGGACCCCCAGCATCTGTACTTTCGGTTGTCACTTCACTAGCCATAGGAGCAAGATGTCTTAATGAAAACGTAGTCGCCCTACTATCTGAAAGCTTCACATGAGTATACTCGGGGTTCACCTCTACAATTTCAACTTCATCCACCAAAGGGTCGTTCTTGCTGTGTCTTACATAGCGTCTCAGGAGAGCACATCCTCCTTGGATGAGCCAAGTAGGCAACGATTGGCTGGTGGTGGACCTTCTACTATGCAGGAAAAGGCGCTCGTGAGGAGTACTGTTCGTGAAAGTGCACAACAAGGAGCGTATAGAATGGAGAGCATCTGGGAGAACAGTTTCCCACTGAGACACATCAAGGTTTCTTGTCTTAAGGGCCAATGTTCGAGTTTTCCATATAATTCCGTTATATTTTTCAGCCTGACCATTCCCTTTAGGGTTATAAGGTGTAGTGCGACTGGTAGCTACACCTTTCTTCATCAGGAAATCCTTCAGCTCTTCAGACATGAAAGATGTACCCCTGTCAGCGTGGATGTATGCTGGCATACCAAACAAAGCAAATAGTTGCACCAAACAACTGATGACAGTTCTAGTGGTCATATCAGCACAAGGGAAAACCAAAGGGAACCTTGAAAATTCATCCACAACTGTGAGGAAGTACTTGATTCTAGATTGAGAGGGAACTGGGTCTTTGAAATCTAAGTTCAGCCTCTCGAATGGCTAGGTTGCTTTGATCAGTTGTCCCGAGTATTTGAAGAATCGAGGTTTGAGCTCTAAACACACTTGGCAAGAGGTGGTAATTTTCTTCACTTCTTCTACCGAGTAAGGTAGATTCCGCCCTCGGACGAAATGCATCATACGAGATATTCCTGGGGGACATAGGATTTCACGAAGTTCTCTGAGTTTATCAGAAGTAGTGGCACCACAGATGCGGGAGAGAGCATCAGCTGGGATGTTCTCTGTTCCTGGACGGTATACTATATCATAGTGAAAATATGAGAGTTCAACTCTCCACCTTGCTATTTTGTCATTCTTTATTTTACTGTTTGATTTAGAGTCAAACATAAACTTTACACTACGCTGGTCGGTGATGAGCTTGAAATGGTGTCCAATTAAGAAGTGTCTCCACTTCCTCAATGCCTCCACTATGGCATAAGTTTCCTTTTCTACTGCAGAATGTCCCTGTTCACTGCGAGTGAGAGTGCGGGAGAAGAAAGCCACTGGGTGATTATTCTGTGTCGTAGTAGCTGCTATCGCATGACCTGAGGCGTCCGTTTCTGCAGTGAAAAGAGAGGAGGGATCAATGGCCATTACCACAGCACTAGCAATGTCTTTCTTCAAGTTCCCGAGAGCCTGCAGTGCTTTAGTAGATAAAGGAAAACCATTGGCTTGTGTGAGAGGGCGGATTTTTTCTGAAAAGTTTAGGATCCATCTTGAGTAATGTGCAAGCAATCCCATGGTCATGCGAAGAGAAGCTGCATCCTTTTGGGGTGAAAGATTCCACAGTGGTTGCAAGCGTTCTGGGTCGGGTTTGATTTCCTCATCCGTTACTGAATACTCAAGTAATTTAATGGTTCTGACTTTAAAGTCACACTTGCTGTGGTTTTAGAGTCAGGTTGTACTCCTCGGCCACCTTCAAAAACCTTCTTAAATTCTGGTCATGCTCCCCCTCTGTCTCACCACACACAGTAACATTGTCTACATAAGCAAATGTACCACCTACTCTTTCTTTCTTAAGGATTTCGTCAAGCACACGTTGAAAAGCTGCTGCTCCATTTTTCACTCCAAATGGAATGCGATTGAATTCATAAAGTGTACCCCCAGCTTCAAATGCAGTGTACGGTCTCTCTTCTTCTCTTATTGCAACCTGATGGTATGCACTTTTCAGATCTAAGTACTGAACACCTTGTACCATGCAATGTTGTTCACCATCTCGTCGATATTTGGCATGGGGTAAGCATCAAGCTCAGTGAACCTGTTTATAGTACGAGAGTAATCTACAACCATCCTCCTTTTCTAATTCTCCCCTGATGTCACCAGCACTTGAGCTCTCCAAGGAGAATTACTAGGCCTTATTATTCCTTCCGACATCATACGCTCAATCTCGGCTTCAATTAACTTCTTGTCACTCAAGGAGTATAGTCTTGACTTATTAGCCACTGGTCTACAATATGGTGTCAGGTTCTTGAAAAGGAAAGGAGGAGACACCTTAACAACACCTAGTGAACATATCTTCAAGGGAGGTTTCTCTCCTCCAAAATCCATTTCCAGACCAGAATGTTTCCTCAGGAAGTCATGCCCTAAAATCACATCACTACATAAGCTTTGTAACACTTTGAGTTCAACACCGTGATAAGTCTCTCCTTTTAACTCCAAGTCCACACTGCACAGACCTAACATGTTTGAGGACAGGGATTCATCAGCCATGGAGATTTTTCCATGCTCTGGAGACATAGATAGTTTGTTTAGGTCCACTAAATTATGACTCACAAAGCTGTCCAAACTCCCAGTATCAATAAGGGCACCGACAGGGCTACCATTAAGCTTGAGAGCTGTTATAGATTTTTCAAGACTCTTAGGGGAGGCACCCACTATAGAAGCTAGCATTGCTGCAGAATATTTTGGGCTAAAAGAGCCACTTGCTTGTTTCACAGAGCGGCACACCTTAGCATAATGTCCTTGCTTCTTACATTTCAAACACACTGCGTCCTTAGCAGGACACTGAGTTCGGGGATGCCGGTTGTTCCCACAAAAAAACATCGAGCACTAGAATTAGCAGGAGGAACAGACTGTTATTTTTAGCACTAAACAATTCCTCCTCTCGACTCCCTGCTGACACAGCAGCATTAACAGGTTCTGCTGAAGAGTAGGAGGCTGAATGCTTCTGGGCCATTTCTAGAGCGCGGGCCTGTTCATAAACAGTATTTAAGTTCAGTGTCAAATTCTCCAACAGACGCTGGCGTATTGCAACAGAGACCAAACCATTAATGAAGGCATCCCGAACATAACTGTCACACGCTTCCTCCGCAGATACACTTTTGAATTGGCAGTCCTTAGCAAGTGGCTTCAGTGCCTGCAGGAACTGATCCAGGGACTCACCCGAGTTTTGCCTGCGAGTGGCAAGTAGATGCCTGGCAAATATTTCATTGTTCGGTTTCACGTACAAAGATGTCAGAACCTCTTCAGCCTTCTTATAAGTTTCACACTCAGAAATGTAGTCATACACACTAGGAGCCACATAGTTAGTGAGAAGAACGAGTTTGTCAAGCGTAGGGGTAGTCAGCTGCACCGCTTGAATGAAGTTTGTAAACGTCCTCAGCCAGTGTGTCCACTCCTTAGCAGCCTGGGCAGAGTCAGGGTCCCCATCAAACCGGAGTGGGCGCAGAAGCCGTTCTATGGCGATTGAATTGATTAACTGAATAAAATGAAGCAAACCCGGTGTATCCAGAACTAAGGTTTTATTCAGTTAATAATTCCACTGCAGTTATACCCTGCAAACAACAAAACAAACACATTATCAGACACAGACATAAACATAAATAAACACTTATGTTAACTAAGAAGGTACATACATCACACTCCTGATGAATGACAGGATAATATAAACAGGTTCATTTTTACCACATCATTCAAAAAGAATAGAAGCATAGGCTATATAAAGTATAGTATGGATGTACATATCTTTAAAGAAAACTTTAACTGATCGAAAGACACTTGCCCTTGGCAAAAGCGCTGTACTTCACCTGTACTTTGAACTAGGTATAAGCCCCAGAGGGTTAACCCATGTAATTTGTGTATTGTTTATTCTTCTGTGGTACTGATGACGACATGGTTACTGAACCCTCATTTGCCCTGTTTATTTATCTACAACACTGATGACGATATTGCTATTTAATCCATATATTTCACGCTTATATTTTTACGCTACAGATGGCTTCTTTTATTCAGTCAATAGTTGTCCTGCTAATTTTTCTAACCTACTGATGACATTTATTTAAACCATATTCGACCCGCTTATTTTTCTTAGCTAATGATGGCGAGCCGTTAGGTGATAACTGAGAGGCAAGGTGAATCCAACAAAATTTTATTAATCAATCATCGAGGTTATATACAGCGATTTCCGAGGAAGAAGAACACAAAATTCTAATAGGATAAAGCTTGTGCTAGTATGAAACCAAGGATGGTCCATTAATAGTGCAGGGAAGAGAAAGTGATAAGATAAAAAACCAAAACCGTTACAGTGTATGAGTGTATATGAAACATGTGCAGTACACCATGTTGATCGGCTTTTTTTATAGGCTACTGATGATAGCATGATTATTTAGTATTGATTAAATTTACACACACATACATATATATATATATATATATATATATATAAATATATATATATATACACACACACACATATATATATATATAATGTGTATATATATATATATATATATATATATATATATATATATATATATATACACACACATATATATATATATATATATATATGTATACATATATATATATATATATATATATATATATATATATATATATATATATGTGTATATATATATATTTATATATATATATATATATATATATATATATTTATATATATATATATATATATATATATATAATATTATATATATATATATATATATATATATATATATATATATATATTTATTCCATAATTGCATTGCTTGATGTGATGTTTTTATATTGCTGATGATAACCCTGCTTATTTTTTGACGCCACTGATGACAACATTTTATCCATGTGTGCCCTGCTTGACGAGATATTCATTTAATACACATTTGCTCTGCTTATTTTTCTGTGATGCTGATGACATGTTTTAGTTATATTATTCCTACGTACTTATTTACCGTACTGATGATGTCATATTTAATCCATATTGACACTTCCAGATGTCTAGCCACCAGTCAAATTTTATACATTTTGCAGATTTCTTTAGAAACTAATGCATCTATTGTTTACAAGACAAAACGAGAATAAGAATGGGAATATAAGGTTTTCCATGTTTTGAGATACGCCTGTTATTATTCACTTTTTTCTTTTCTTCAAAGCAATAGAAAAATAATAAGTAGCGAGGAAAAAAGTTATCAAATAGTATTGGCAGGGAGGAGAAACAATGTAAAGCAGTATAATGAAATAGTTGGAATACCTCTGAAAACAGGGAAAGTTCTTTTTACTCGCTAACTGGTATGGCTTGTTATTAAATACATTGCCGTAATTCATGACTATTCACCCAACTAGTTTTTGTAACGTCCCCGCCATGAATTTCGTTTTTTATTGCACTGAACAACGCCAGATATTCAGTGTCGAGTTTTTGTGAACCTTTTCTATATCTGTCATGCTAAAGGACAATAATTCCCTCAACGTTTTAAGGGTATGAGAGAGAGAGAGAGAGAGAGAGAGAGAGAGAGAGAGAGAGAGAGAGAGAGAGAGAGAGAGAGAGAGAGAGAGAGAGAGAGAGCTATTTTATTTTGATTTTATCCCATTTGTGTAAGGTATAGATACTCCATTTTGTATTTACATTTATTTGCATTTGTCTGCATATCTACCTGAAGGCATGTATGTGTGTCTGTCTCTCTGTCAATTGGCTCGTAAGTCTATCGCTTAAAGACCACCGTTCATAAATAAATTATCTTAGATATAGGAAAATTGTAGGTAGTAGGTTGGCCAGGGCACCAGGCCCCGTTGAGATACTACCGCTAGAGTTATGGGGTCCCTTGACTAGCCAGGCAGTACTTCATTGGATCCTTCTCTCTGGATACGGTTCATTTTCCCTTTGCCTACATAGTCTGGCCTATTCTTTACAGATTCTCCTCTGTACTCATACACCTGATAACACTGAGATTACCAAACAATTCTTTTTCTCCCAAGGGGTTACCTACTGCATTGTAATTGTTCAGTGGCCACTTACCTCTTGGTAAGGGTAGAAGAGATTCTTTAGCTATGGTAAGCAGTTCCTCTAGGAGAAGGACACTCCAAAATCAAACTATTGATCTCCAGTGTTGTGTTAGAGTTCTCTTGCGTTAGGGTACACTCAGGCACACTATTCTACTTCATTTCTCTTTATTTGATTTGTTAAAGTTTAATGTCAATTTGATGTTACTGTTCTTAAAATATTTTATTTTTCCATGTTTCCTTTCCTCACTGGGCTATTTTCCCTATTGGAGCTACTGGACTTATAGCATCTTGCTTTTCCAACTAGGGTTGTAGCTTAGCAAGTAAAAATGATAATAATAATCTTTCCTAACAAACATGTTTATCAAGAAAGCCGACCACCAGATTCCCACGAAATGGAACTTCTTTATGAAAATGCGAAAAATTACTTTATTTATTTTTTTTTTTAAATTGCAATGAGACAATTAACTGATTAAGGACAGGAGTTCATTAATGTCTGAAGGCAATGTGATTGCTAGTTTGTGCATCATATCTGACCAGTGACTGGTTTAAAACTGTCTGATCACTGACTGTTGAACTCCATTGCAACACTGACAAACATGACATGGACACTGCCTGGTTAAGGAATTGTTGTCAATAACTGGTTAAAGAAACTTTTGATTTATGTATGCACTGAGATAGCCGGACTATTTAAAGGAGTATGCGTATATTTCAATTAGATACAAATCAAGGATTATCTGTGAGATTATAAACGCCTTCATTATTAGATTTTTCGATTTTTGGAGATTTACTATTTTGTTCAGACTTTTTACTTTTTTTAGATTTCTCGAATATTCGATATTTTTTATTTCTTTTTAAGATTTTCGATTTTTTGGATATTTCTCAATTTTTCGATTTTTCAGATTTTTTAATTTTCCGTTTTTTAGATTTATTTTCTAGATTATTCGATTTTTTGATTTATCAATATTGTTTCAGAAAGAAAATGTACAAAAAATAGAGTGCAGAGAACTCAAGCATGAAAGCTAGTCAATATTTAGCTTAATGGAAATACTTTTGCATGATTTGAGAAAAAAAAAATATTGATCACGGTAAAGTATTAAAGGATGATTAATTGTGATTGGGAGTTGAAGCCATAATAAAGCAGAGGAGGAATATTACTTTGGGAAATTAGGCGGCGAATTAAGAGGATGCATTTAGTTAGACATTAAAAGTTTGGAAACGAGAAATAAAATGTAAAGAAAATAAGGCGTGCTTAAACATAAAAATAGCCTAAGGCAATAAAGAATATTATTTAATGAAGTTAGATTTTTAAAGTGTATGTTCATTAGCAGGAAACAACCAAATGCGTATCTAAGGAAACAAAATTATCAAACTGGGTGAATTCAATATGACTTAAGTGTGAGATTATCTCTGGTTGTTTTATGTATCGGGAAACAAATTCTGAGATACTCTTAGCTCTTTAGGTCTAAGACTTTAATAGTTTTCGGAATAATAAAGATCAGACTCAAATCACTAGCAGTTCTCTCCTCTGACAACCTCCATAATGTTTCTAACTAGCTAGAGTTTCTAACTGGCTAGAGTTATATGAAGAAGTCAAAGATTTAAATAACACATATGGCTTACAAAAGTATACTTTATAACATATCTAAAGTTGATTTACACTTTTACAAAATATCAGTTAGTACAATAAATTGGTATCAAGCAGGTTTTTCTTTACACACATTTTATACACTCTAAAGTGCAACAAATTCGTATCAAACCGGGTTTACTTACACAATACTTTACATATTAACCTCTTGATCTACAATCACCTGTAATAAATCCATAGAAACTATAAATTATACACAAAAGACACTTAGATGCTGTTTTCAGGCAAGAGCGTGAAGATTAAACTATTTGCAGATGACACACAATTTTACTTCTCCATAAATGATATACATGACACTACTGAAACTCTAAACCGAATCCTTGATAGTGTTAGAGAATGGATGACATTAAAACAAATGAAATTAAATGAGAACAAAACTGGTGAGAAACTTAGGTGATATTCAAATAAACATAAATAATGACTCGGTGCTGATATCTAGTAAAGTTCGAGATCTAGGTGTATTTCTTGACTGTAACTTGTCACTCAATGCCCAAATAAATAATGTAATAAAAACTACTGGTTATCATCTAAGAAATATTGCGTTTATAAAAAAGTACCTGGACGAAAATTTTGTAAAGAAACTTGTGACAAACTGTGTTATTACCAGGATTGACTACTGCAATCCATCAACTACAATTTACCAAAAGTGCAACTTAAGAAATTACAAAACATAATTAACAGAGGAGCAAGAGTGATAAAAGGTGTCCCACCTAGAGAAAGGATCACCCCTATACTAATCGATTTACACTGGCTGCCGATTACAGCGAGAATTGAATTTAAAATATGTACAATAACCCACCAAGTTATCAGAACCGGGCGTCCAAAATACTTAAGAAAATTGCTACATATTGCGCAGCCAACAAATCGTGTCGACACAAGAATAGTTACAGATGGCTTCAAACTATTGGACCCTAGATATATGTCTACTGTAGGCTCCAGAGCCTTTAAATATGCGGCCCCGAGACTATATAATAAGCTCCCACGAAACATTCGAATGATTGAAGACATTAAGGCTTTCAAGACGAAACTGAAGACTTTCTTATTTCATTAATCTTTTGACAGTGACGATTTATTATTATTATTATTATCATT
>NC_090742.1:121603074-121608074 GCF_036898095.1 Palaemon carinicauda | reverse complement strand
ATGTATATATATATATATATATATATATATATATATATATATATATATATATATATATAGAGAGAGAGAGAGAGAGAGAGAGAGAGAGAGAGAGAGAGAGAGAGAGAGAGAGAGAGAGAGAGAGAGAGAGAGATATGATATATGAAGACTGCATGAAGGAAAACAAAGGGTGAAAAATCTTCACAAAGAAAGTCTGTTCTCATAATATATGCTACTAAAAATTAAGGGAATACATCTTGTGGATTCGATGAGACTAAGAATCAAAGAGGAAACTAAATAAAAGTTCCACAATAACATTATTGACAAAATATCGGAAGATTTTTTTAAACCTAAAATTGGTCGTTGGTCTTAGCGGGTTTGTAACCAGGGTTTTGGTTCTTCGCGGTTCAGAGATCCTTTGATATATAAATAAAGTTTCCCTTACTATTGGTTAGTACTGCTGCTGCTCCCGCTTCTTTGCACCTGGCCTTATGCCTTTCCCTGCATAATTAGTAAAGAAAAACAAACAAATATACATGACAAACTATCCGGTGATAAACCTTTTCCATAAAGATTATAATACTAAAAAATATTAAGAGGTTTATACATTTACTATTTTTAAGTAATTTTTGATAAGTAATATAGAATACTGATATATATATATATATATATATATATATATATATATATATATATATATATATATATATATATATATATCTATTAATTTTATATGAAAAGAATCTCTCTCTCTCTCTCTCTCTCTCTCTCTCTCTCTCTCTCTCTCTCTCTCTCTCTCTATGAGAATAGGGAAATATTTTGAAATTGTATTATTATTCAATTACCTTTCACTTGAATAATATCATACTAGACGAATTGTTATTCCAACGAAGAAAAGTAATGAAATTAGGATTTATATAGAATTAACGTTAATCAGTAAATTCCATACTTGCCAAAAAAAAAAAAAAAAAATAAAAAAAAAAAAACACTTAGAATTACCATCACATGATGATAATGGAATATGATGAGTTATGATAAACTGAAATTTTGATTTGTTAGCTTTAATCTCCTTGATTAAACAGGATATGATATTTCTCTTCTCTGCAACCAGTTAAATTTTTGGTAAATTAATCAAAGCTATCACCTTTTCATTCGAATGACCAAGGTTTTTTATTTTACAAATTGAAAGGGAATGATAACTAGAGCTGGACATATTTTATGTTCTTCGCTTATGCTAAGATATTTCTTTAAAGAAGCACAGTATTTTTAAAGAAATAAGAGAGATAAGCGAAAAACATTTCTTTATAAAACAAACAAATCGATGTGAGCTTTCAGTGGAGGGTGTGTACGGAAACTAAGTGTCATACGAAGACCACAACCAAGGAAGAATATCTGGGTTTAATGAAGTGAATTCGCCTATACAAAATCTGTGTCAAACAAGAATAACACTTGAAACATTGCGGAAAATACTGAGATAAAGAAATAAGGATAATGTCCAATAAGAAAAGTGTATAGTGAAAAATAGAAATGTATGAATAACAACAATGAAAAGCAAATAAAAAAGAAGGAAACGTAAAGTGAAATATAGATAATATTCTAATGCATGTACACTTAGTCTACATTCATTAAAATCCTGGTTTTCTTCATTGTAATTATCCAAACTAGAATGCTTGTTATCCGATTAGGTTTTCCAAGATAAAGTGCTATTATTCTGTTAATACAATTAACCAGGGAATTTTCCAAAGTTAAATCTTGTAATTTCATTCTTCCGTATTTCCAACTATTATTCATAAGACGACTTCCATGGAGTCCTCGTCTCCTTTATCATTGATTTCTGATTTTTTTGAGAAAAATAATAATTACGTCTTTCATGCTCGTCTAGTGATATAATCTTATGTGATATATATATATATATATATATATATATATATATATATATATAAATATATATATATATATATATATATATATATATATATAGCACCGTAACATCGTAACATTTGTTTCTGCTTATCTACATGAAGTTTTTAGTTATACTATTCATAATTTTTTTTTGTTTTTTAATAAATAAAGATATTCCGGAACCTTTAACACCAAATACTCCCTTAAAAATGCATTTCCCTTTTCTGGTGATCTTCCTTGCCAAAATAATATATATATATATATATATATATATATATAAATATATATATATATATGTATATATATATATATATATATATATATATATATATATATATATTATATATATATATATATATATATGTAAACAATTGGGTATAAAAGCCCACGTATGAAGTAGTAGATAGAATAAGTTCCGCCCTACTTCTCTAATTAATATCCCTTGTTATCTCCTAATTAGCCCTCTATCATTGCAAACACGTGTCCTTGATAGAATTTCTACAGCGCCAAAAAAAAAGAAAAAAAAAATCAGGATAAGATTTAATTAATATGTCGCCTCTACTACATATGCTGTATACTTAAGAATTGCTTTTGGGTATCAACACAATCATTATTAACGTCGGTATAAACAAGTCTTCCTGTATCCGTTAAATTCATACTTTAGGCTACACATTAGTTTGGGTATAGTTGTGTAAAGGTTTATATAGGATTCAATGACTATGGGATGTTTTGTGTAATATTAATAAATAATTTTGCCAGTCACGTAAAATGCATAACTTCAAAACAAGAACAGTAGAATATTAGACTTTTATAAGCTCTTTAAAGGTATCAAATTGCATATAAACTGGAAAAAATTATTAATTGAAATCAGCTTTATTCATGGATATATAATCAAACCACAAGATAGCTTTTTAACTCCCAACATTTCATCAAAGGATCCTTCCTATAAACGCAAAAAAATAAAAAAATAATTTCGATGGATGAAATGTCACTAATTGAGAATCTTTATTTACTTTTTTTTTTTTTTTCATTTTTGCCGCTTGATTATAACAATTCTAGACGATGAAAAGCAAGATTACAAGAAATGTAACAGTAATTTCACCTATAACTTGAGATGAACATCTACGTCAAACCTCACTGTTCAGGGAGGTAGTTAGAACAAGATCCACGTTTAAGTTTTCACAGAAGTTCCTGACTAAAGCTTTATTTTACGAACATGCCATCAAACCTCAGACTTACGTTACGTTTTAACTTCCACGTAACCATCTGGCATTTTTGGATATCTACCCTTTGTTTTTATTTTTGGCACTACGGTTAGGGCAGTTTTGACATGTTGCTGGAGTATTTTAGGGATTCAAGTCATATTGTGTTTATACCCAAAGGTATCCATTTACTGCTGTGCTACCTAAATAACATTCAAATTCACTTTCATCAACATGGTGACCAGAGAATAGACAAGTAACTGCACATGGTTTTTGGTGAACTGGAAACACTGAAGATGGGAGAGAAATCCATTCCCATCCACAAACTGAGGGAAAATAGTTAAAACTTCATTCGATAGAGTTTTATTAACCCTCATCCGTATTTCCGACTGTTTTTTTTTTTTTTTTTTTAGAGTAACGTGGGTCTTATCTAATGAATTATGTTAAAGGGTTTTTTTGCTCATATCCTTCTTTAGAAAGGAACTGGGATGTTACTCCAAAACAGAATCAGCAACAAAATGTCATCTTTATCTTCAATATACACACGCTCTACAAACTGATAGCGACCGTTTTACAATTCAGATCACATGGAAATTGTCTTATCTTTTCTACAGTTTATTTTCTGTTTCATTGTTCTTGCCAACCACGTAAAGACCTTGAAATAGTGTAGGGCAGTGTAGTAAAAAGCAAAGGAAAGGAAAAAAAAATGTATCTGTAAGCACTTTAATTTCTGACTGTGGGAGAAATATTCATAGTTTGTTTTCTTTTTCCATTTGTTTTTCGCCCGAGTCTTTAACTTGTATATATTTATATTGAAAATAGGATTGTGTAACACACAACATACTTTAAATTTCTCCTTTTAATCTTGAACCTAAGCAAACTCTCAATTTACCTTCTTAAAAACCTCGATATACTTTTTTTTCGAAAATTCTCTATTAAGAAAAGTCTAAGTACTTTTTCGACACTCATTTCTTGAAATGCTAATATAGACAAATAGGAATATGACAGGGCATATAGAAAATAAGACACACACAAACATACATACGTGTCTCCTAGCATAGAAAACAATTCAAATATTGAAGAGTCTTTTCCCCTCAGACTTCTTCGACAGGTTCCTGAAAGAAATATCCTTTAGTGTGCAGTAGGATTTAGGTCAATCATAAATAGAAAATAAAATAAAAGTGTCCTACTTTCCTTCAACCTTTTCTTTCACCATTGCAACTCTCATGATATCTCTTGAATAATTAAAGGAGAATACTTAAAATATTAATCCATTTTCAATATCTCATCTAACCAACCGTCTCTTACCATTATAACATTATTATTCAAATGTAGCAACCTGCTTCACAAAGGTAATTTAAAAATGCTTGGTTTTCTGATTATTATTTCAGGAATATTTTGTTTTATTTATAATCCCCTTAGCTGCAAAACATTTACGTTTGATTGTAGATTTCCTTAATGTTTTTATAAGCTTATCTATAATTCAAAATTCTGCCTCAAAACACAAAAATATTCAGTTCTTTATAAATGATGCATGAAGATAGAATTCTGTATATGGGAAGCAGAACTGTGTCCTATTTGGATAACTGAATATTTGTAAAGTTTCCTTTAGCTTCCCATTAATGGCCCTAGTATATATTTTCTATCGACAGCAAGTTGAGGTTAGAAAATAAACGTTCCAGAAATTGGGAATGAGCTGGCTTAAATATCAAAGGTAACATAGAAAAAAAAAGGTTGATAAATGTGGTTAATAATCGTGGGTGGGAGAATAATACTGGTTATTAATCTATATAAGTATTTAGGATTGATTGACTGATTGATTTTGAGTTTTCTGGCAGCCTATCACAAGTATCTAGGAGCAAATTTAGATGATAGGAAGAAATAAAAAACAGATTGCAGTTAGTTCAAAGAAGGGAA
>NC_090742.1:121595574-121600574 GCF_036898095.1 Palaemon carinicauda | reverse complement strand
AGAGTTGCCTTCTCCCGCGACTTTCCGAAATCCCTCCAACATCTTCTAGGGCGTAAACGTAATATCAGTGAAACTCAAAAATCAGAGTCGAGCTTGCGAGAAGATAATGGTGTTGAACAAGCAGAGCTGCATTGTTGTTAGAAGCCGGATTACCTTGACAATGAGTTTCTCATATGCGCTGTTTAGTTTTAACCAGATTACTTCTCTTGCTAATTTCTTACTGCAGCTTTTTATTATAAAAGTCATGTACCAGGCACACTTGCGCTTAGATGTAATCGGTACAGAATATGATATCATAATTTCTTATTACTTTCTTTTTTGTATTAATGATTTTTTTCTTTTTTTCGATAATTACAAAAGCTAATGAGGAGGGTTATGGACATAATTTTACTTTTTTGAATAAATAAGCATGAAATTTTAATTTATCAAGATTTCAATACCCATAAAACCCTTATTGTGCGTCCTCACATCAGTAATGGTTGACGGAACCTTTTTAAATGATATAGTTTCTGTGATCTAGAATAATGCTAACATTTTGTCCTTTAATTACTCATAAACCCTCCAAAAATAATCATCTGCGCGAATTTTCATCAAAATGACAAAAAAAAAAAGATGATAATAATTATATTTGAAATAAAAAAAAAATCATTGCTAAGTATAGAAATCGTCCAAGATTGAAAAAAAAAAAAAAATAAAAACCTAACACACCGTACTGTGGACAAGCATCGTTAATTACCGAAAAAATAGGAGACTATGATATGCTGTAGTTTTTGGTAACTAGAAGAAAATTCCAACTTTTAAATCTGTAGTTTGACCTGTAACCTTGGAAAACAGGCCAACGCAAAAAGAATACTTTGGGAGATTTTTTTTCTTCAAAGAATAATGATATCTAGCTACGTTTGATTCATAAAGTTCAAAGAAAAAGTGAAAGTACCATAAAAAACTAAGAAAATTATGATAATAATAGTAAGTAGATACGATGCCTGCTTGTAGATTGCCTGGCCCCTGCGGCCACGCACGGCTTCTTGTGACACTGCAAAATCGTGAGGCGTTGGGCACAACTGGCCGTACTACCAGCTATGGGGGGTATACGGGCAAAATTTGTGTGAAATCGTGGGTGTAACGCAAGGGGCACGCAACAGTCTTTGACCTCGTAGCCCGCCGTATACCAGCCGTAGAATCTTCACTCGTTGCACTAAAATGCTCTGCGGCAGTCAAGAAAATTTGTAGTCGCAGACAGGATGCGCGTCTGACGCAAGTAAGCCGTGCGTGTGACTTACGTGCAACTTACGTGCCGTAGGATTTATTGTGGCATGATCTCCGCACATTGGTCGTGCGTGTAATTTGCGTGTAACTTGCGTCACAAGTACGAGCCACACACGTTTGTCGTATGGAATTAAAGGAAGTACGTGCAGATTCTACGGCTGGTATACGGCGGGCTACGAGGTCAAAGACTGTTGCGTGCCCCTTGCGTCACACCCACGATTTCAAACAAATTTTGCCCTTATACCCCCTGTAGCTGGTAGTGCGGCCACTTGTGCCCAAGGCCTTACATCGCAGGAGTTCATGGCTACGACTGAAAAATTCCCAGACACGTACGGCTAAAAAATTCGTACGGGGGGTTGTGCCCAACGCCTAATTCGGCAATACTGATCAGCGGTGAGAACTTGCTTCTAGAGTTGGTTTCTTAAATGGATGCTTTATAGTTGAGAGCGGGAAAGCTCTACAAGGTCGATATTATCTGTTCACACGAGATGACGATTGTACTTGGAAAAAATAACAATGATGATGGTATTAACTATACTACTACTACTACTACTACTACTACTACTACTACTACTAACAATGAGATAATTTTAATGATAGAATTATGATATATACAAGCAAGATGCTCTTATATATTCTTTATATCCTTCTCCTTCAGCTTTTATCTAATGAGATTTCTTTCCCCCTTTAATTCCTCTGTATTTCCAAACATCACATCCATTTCATTTCTAAATACTGTGCATACAAAACGAACAACATCTTATTTGACACACCATATAAATTTCTTATCAATAAACACGTTAATGACCCTGTCAACATGTCCATTATAGTGAGAACAAGTATAAGTTTCAGTCCCTGGGATTCAATATCTCCAATTAGCCTTTCCTTGAGATCGTAAGTGATGCTTTATGTTAGAACCTTGAATTTTTAATATGCTAATTCTTACTCTTTTCTGAAACATTGAAATAACTTGGTAGCTGGAGGTCATCTTTACAGATCAAGACTTGGGGAAGCCGATCTTTCATTTTTATCATAGGCTGTAGTTGGGTTTCTAGGCTTCCTTTTTAGATTTTGCTTACATACAATATTCGCCATTCAAGGTTCAAATGTTCAAATTATACTTTGCCCGTAATCTACACAGGAATAAGTAGATAGCTCCCTATATTACATCAAGGTTTTATTTTGCAATTTGTTACGATGACAATATTGTATCAAAATTCGTTTCCTTTACTTAATCCATATGTTTTAGATAACATGATCAAGAAACATTAGCCATCCTCTACGAGAAAGAGAAAAAATGCCAATAAATGCATACGTACTTCTAAAAAGCAACCTATAGATCAACAAACTCTAAGTGGAACTACTTTAGAAGACCTTAAAGTGAATCCAATATAAATGTCGTTAGGATAATTTCCTTCCTTCTTAGTGTTAGTGGTGAAACTAGCAGATCCTTCAGTCATCGAAACCTAAACTATTTTCTTATAGAACTATCTCGCTGGCTAAATGGAAAGATGCACCGATACGCTGTCCTGTGTATCTAATGATTTATTATTTACCTTTGCCTTTGTAACCGAGTAGGAAGCGACAGTAGGTGTTTTGGAAATGAATATTAAATCAACCACTTTTCTGCCAAAGCAGAAATACTATGCAGTGAGAGAAGTGACAGAAGTAAATTTATATTTATGGGATTTTTCTTTTCAAGGATTAATCATTTCGACCGAATGCAAGGATTAGTGGAAGGAAAATATACATCGTTAAATAACATTGCATTTTTTAACTTTTGCAAAATATTACATTTTGCCACTCCTAAAGAAATAGAATAAACAAATCATATTTTATACCGCCACCGTCATAGCTCCAAATGCAGACTCGGCAAATCTACTACGAGTCTTTTAGTCCTGGAAGCCAAACCGCTTTGAAAGCGGCCTTGGAAAATACCTGATAAATACTCTGGAACAAGATCTCTATTGCAGCGTCCCAAAGCCTTAAACGAAGTTTTAAGACATTCGAATCCATCTTCATCACATCTTAAGCTCCGCAAATGAGGAGGATTAATGCAAAGCCTTCGGGGAAACGGGTTCTGCATCGTTGTTCTCTCCGTCCGTGCAATCTGATTCGGGCACGATGCCAAAGTGTGCGTTGGTGAAACCATGGAATGTTAAGGTTTTTCTCTGTTTCCCGGTCATAGTCTCGAATTTATCTCGAAGACACAAGTATAAGAATTAAGTCACCTTTGCAACGATAAATCTAATGCGATGAAATCTTGGTTTATCAAGTGTTTTCACACGCATAATTATGTTATGATTATTTGCGAATTAAGTCACCTTTCCAACGATACGTTTAATGCAATGATACCTCGGTTTATCATGGATTCTCATTCCAGTTTATCAAGGATCTTCACTCCAGTTTATCAAGGATATAACTCCAGTTTATCAAGGATTTTTCTTCCAGTTTATCATGGATTTTCCTTCCAGTTTATTAAGGTTTTTCACTCCCATTCACTAAGGATTTTCACTTAATTTTATCAAGGATTTTCACTCAGGTTTATCAAGGATTTTCCCTCCAGTTTATCAAGGATCTTCCTTCCAGTTTATCAAGGGTTTCACTCCCGTTTATCAAGGATTTTTACTTCCGTTTATCAACGGTTTTCACTCAAGTTTATCAACGATTTTCTTTCCAGTTTATCAAGGTTTTTCGCTCCGGGTCAGCAAGATTTTTCACACTTACGTATTGTTTAAAAGGTTTTTCACACTTACATAATTATGTTAGGGATTTTCTTGTGCAACTAATGTATGAATAAACTTACCATCCTAAGAATAGGGTAATTGCACTAACATTATTATAAGTAATTTTCATTCGTGACATGATACTTTCCAACGATAGGTTTAATGCGATGGAATCTCGGTTCATCAAGATTTTCTGCAATTTCTTTATTTACTCTGTTTTGCACTGAATTTAACGAGCATAACCAACCTCTCTCGTTCCTAGTAAGGAAAAGAACTTTCTTTTCTATCTCCGTGACCTTTAACCTCATACATTGGTACTACTATTTCACCCCTCCCAAGTGATAATTATACAAATGAGCTTTTCTTGTGCAAAAATTTATGAATAAAGGCGTCATCCCAGCAATAGGCTAATTGCACTAATCAAAATCATAAGTAGTTTATATTCGATGCATGATACTCTATCGCCCGCCATTTCTTTGATCATACTTTAGACAATGGCATGTGGATTACATATCTTTTATCGCTTTAACAATATTATCTTAATTACATTTTCGACTATATTGTTTGTCTTAAAAACGACATTGCTGAAAAAAGGCCTTATTTTGTTTTCTCCCTTTAAAACCAAAAGAGCTATTTTTAGCTAGAACTTATTATCACACTTTACTTTGCATTTGTTTTAGTTTAAAAAAAAATATATATCATTACTGTACAGTATTTCTTTCTACTTCAGCTAGACAAAGGAAACAACAGTGCAAGTTCACTGAATGGAAATTGAGTTTTTTTTTAGCTGGTGATGCATTGAAAAACTGACACAGTTTGTGTAACTATAATTAAGTACTCCAAGGACAAACGGCTGCTTTTCAAGCAATTCTTAGCTCTACTTTAAATAAACAAATAATTTTACATCACAGATGTCAGGATTCATTCGTTCCCAAGGAATCATGAAATCACATTCTTACTTTTAAGAAAATTACCCAAGGTTGGTATATATATATATATATATATATA
>NC_090742.1:121585574-121590574 GCF_036898095.1 Palaemon carinicauda | reverse complement strand
TATATATATATATATATATATATATATATATATATATATATATATATATATATATATATATAAATATATATATATATATATATATATATATATATATATATATATGTGTGTGTGTGTGTGTGTTTGTTTATATATATATATATATATATATATATATATATATATATATATATATATATATATATATATATATATATATATATAATATATATATCGGGTATTTCCTTTCCTAAAACTAGAATCTGTGTGTTTGTTGTTTTTTTTTATTTAGTAGATGGCGTTGGTTGATCTGTTCGTTATTTTAGTGTCCTTGGTAATATTATTGTTTACCTTTGATTTACTTTCCAAGTGATAGCCACTACCTTACGAACCCCGCAACCTTTCACATGGTAAGAAGTTATTTGCTCTTTGTTGTAAACATTATGTTCTTTGTAAATAATTATTATGTAAAGCTATTATGGTTTAATAGTGATATGTTAACAGTGACCATTTGTTCTAAGCTATTGTTTGTGTATTTATGTTGCAGACACTCTACTCTACTTTTACCTTACCTTGTCTTGCCTGTGTGACATATTGTCTTAACTTAAATGACTTGTTGGATGTACCATTTTCCTTACCTGGGGCAAAATCTATCATCATGGATCTTCCATCTTCGGCCCACTCGACAATTTCAAGAGTGTACCCACATTTCAACCCACGTGTCATCTAATACTATTACGAGTTGTTCTATTTATTGTTAATAAATGAATAATTTTGTAGCTCTTTTTACTAAAATACCAGTCTAGCTAAAGTGTTGGGTAACAAGCGCCTAATTCATTTCCATCTGCAAATAAAAGCTTGACAATTGGCGCAGTGAGTAGGATCATTTGCAGAGTTGCTAGACTGTGTAACTTATGTATGATTTATATTTATAGTTTACTGCTGACAACTATGTGCACTTCTTTACGTGTGAAGGTTGGTGGATTTCATTTAAATGTTCTGCAAGGTTTGTGGCCTATCACTGGAAGTAATATCACTGGAGTTAAGGTAAAGTTCTGTCTACGTTGTTTCTTTTGTGTCTGGCGAGTTGTCATGTGAAAGTGCTTTATTGAAAGTGGAATAAATTCTCGTTGTGGTGCAATATAAATTTGTATTTGTTCGTGTAATCATATTACGTGCTAGGAAAAGGTTGAGGTCGGGAAGTGAATTAGGTACTGTATCGTTATACTATTAATTCTAGCTAATTCTTAATGATTGTACGGCTTGTTAGGGGTAATGTTAGTTTAATGTTCCTTTACGTTCCGATTGTTTTCTCATCCTTGAATATTCCTATTGTTTATTCAGTTTCTTTATGCTAGTTTTTTTTTTTTTTGGCATGGAAATTTTTGTCATTGATGGTGGAAAACCCATAATAGACATTGGTAATCATTGAAGTACTACTTTTAAAGTAGAGTTCATGATTAGCCATATTTCATAATTTAATATTTTACTAATACTTATTATAAAGTGTTTTGTGTTTTTTTTTTTTTTTTTTTTTTTTTTTTTATAAACTCTGTGCTTCCCCATCATTATTATGGATCTTGGTGATTTGATGGATAAGGCTATTAAGCTTGGTATGAAAACCGCTGAAGCTTAGGAATTTATAGCAAAGCAACAGGCTTGAGAGGATAGACTAGCTGTCCCACACTTCATCAACGGTTAATCCCTTTGATCGAAGGTCATCCTTGATACAGTCCACCCACCTTCGCTTTGGTCTCCCTCTCCTTCTCCTTCCCTGTACCTCCATTTTCATCATTCTCCTCCCAATATATTATTTATCTCTTCTCATGACATGACCATACCACCTCAGTCTACTTTCTTGGATCTTATCTGATAGTTCTCTAACTCTTGTGGTACCCTTATCTTATCTCTTCATGTCATCCTACACATCCATCTCAACATTCTAATCTCTGCTACATCCAGCTTCTCTTCTGTCTTCTTTATTGCCCTTGTCTCCACTCCATACACCATTGCTGGTCTCACAACTGTCCTGTGTACTTTACCTTTTAACTTTACCACTATTTTCCTGTCACATAGTACTCCATTTTTTTTTGCTTTATACCTCACTTAGTTTGCTTAATATCTACCTGGTTCTTTGGTCACACACAGATTGAAGGTAGATGATGAGTATTACCTTGAAAAAAATATCCATATCTTAGAATAATATACGAAAAAATACGAGTTGAAGGGAAAAGAGCGCTGATAGAACTTTATACAACTTTTTTATATTCTGTTTTTTACCTACATATTTTATCCAAACGTAGATGAAAATACTGTAATTGGATTTTGTAGGAAAAATCCTCTTGAAAGTCATGAAACTAAAATTAAAGCAAGGAAGGAAAATATTGGTGAAATATTTGTCTTTGTAACAAACTCGATATCATTGCAAATTTAGGCGAAGTTTTGTCGATGCATCCTGCCCACCCACGATTACTTGTCATCAAAATATTCCAATACTCATCATGAGACGTTTTTATTTTTTTCTTCGTAGCTCACCTATTTCCCCACTATTGGCACACGGGGACAAGCTGCTGCAATGCATTTAAGGTAATATTTTAAAACTGCTCATTGGACAAAGTAACAGTTGATCCAGATCATTGGTTACAGAACGAAGACTCGCAATCTGAAAAGGCCCGAATCTAGGATCCATTATCCCTGAATTTTGAGTCATGGCAATAAACTCAGGGACGAAGCAGAGTGTCACCTCCCCCTCCTCCTCGTAACTCGCTGCAAAAAGCCTCTCTGAGAGAAGAGATGCTGGATAGTCTCCAGGCGTGAGGACGAAGAGTTGCTACTGGTTTGTGAAAGTTGTTCACGTGTGGTTGGCCGAGTAGATCTGATCATGGAGGGAGGTCCCTTGGGAGCTCTATCAGGAGGGGTACAAGGTACGGGAACCATACTGTGTGATGTCATAGCAGAGCTATGAGCATCATGAATAGGATGTTGGATGCTTTCGTTTTGTTGAGCACCCTTCTCATTTGACAGAATGGCAAAGACGTACACGTCGATGTTGTCCCACCGTTGTTGAAATGCATTTTGCCAGAGAGCCTGAGGGTCCAAGAGTGGGGAGCAGTAAAGTGGGACCCTGAAGTTCAGGGATGTCACGAACAGGTCCACAGTTGGGAAAACCCCAAAAGTCAGGACTTTGCTGGCTATCAAATGATTCAAAGACTATTCGGAGCCCACTATCTGAGTCACTCTGCTCAGATTGTCTGCGAGCACATTCCTCTTGCCTAGAATGAAGCGAACCGATAGGGACACCGAATGCTCTTCTGTCCATCTTAGAGTCTCTACTGTTAGATAGCATAGGGGCTGCTATAAGGTACTGCCTTGTTTGTTTATGTACGCCACTACTGTGGTGCTGTCGCTTATCAACACCACAGAGTGACCTGCCAGGAACTATTGAAGAGCTACTAAAGGCTGCTCTCATCTCTAAGAGATTTATGTGCTGGTACCTTTCGGACTCGGACCATAGCCCAGAGGCCATATGGGGCAGTATCTGGGCCCACCACCCTTATTTCGATGCACCTGTATAGAACATCAATTCCGGGGGAGAGACGAAGTCTGTCCTTCTTCGGAGGTTCTCTTCTGTCACCCACCACTGAAGCTCCGTCCTCTGCTCCTGTCTCATGGGAACAATAGTATCCGGGTAGCTGGTGTGTTGGCTTCACCTGGATTTCAGTTGCCACTAGAGAGATCGAATCTTGAGGCGACCATTGGGAACTAGATGGACCAGGGATGCTAGGTGACATAGGAGACACAACCACTACTGGGCTGGAATCTCTTCTTGTCTGAGGAAGGGGTTTGCCACTTTCCTCAGTCTGTGTACTCTGTCGTCTGATGGAAAGACTTTCTGAACCTTGGTGTCTATTATCAAACCTAGGTATACCAGTATTTGAGAGAGAAGCAGTGATGACTTTTCGTGATTGATTACGATCCTCAGATCCTGACAAAACTCGAGTCGTCTGTCTCATGGTTGAAGACGGGTCACCATCAAGTTTGCTAGAATCAGCCAAATGTCGAGGTATCGAAGGAGACGAATGCAGATTCTGTGAGCCCAGAGCATACACTCTCTTGAAGAACTGAGGAGCTGTTCAAAGGCCAAAACACCGCACTTTGAACTGGGATTACCTATTTTTGTGTATGATCCACAGATACTTTCTGTAAGACGGATGGATTGGGATCTGGAAGTATGTGCCTATGAGATCCAGCATGCAAATGAAATCCTGAGGACTTACTGCTTGAATGACCGTGTCTACCATCTCCTTCCTGAAAGGAGTTTGTATGATAAACTTGTTCAGAGTTGAGAGATCGATGACTGGTCTCCAGCCTCCTGTTACCTATACCTATCTTGTTACCTCAAAACCTCAAGTTTCCTTGTTACCATTGCTGTACGCAATCACTGAATGTCTAGGTTCACGTTAAATAATTTTTATTTCATCTCTTCATGATTATTTATCTTGTTTAATTATTATATTTCAGCAGCATACAATTCCTTAGTTTTATTATTAAACAATTATTATACTGTTCATTTCTATGTTTTATTAAATTTCAAACAACTATGCTCACTCATTTAAATTAGTTAAATATTTAAGGCGATTAATAACAAAAAATATTTAATTGACCGAACAAAATACATATGTAATTAACCATTACCAGTGATAAGTCAGTGACTGAATTATGGCTGCGTGAGCAGTGATGTCACAATATACAAAAACTCAGCCCCCCAAACTCCCAACATAAATTCCACACACGAATGACAAATTCGTAGTTTCATTTGTATTTTTCCCAAATACAAACCGGGAATTATCTATATGTGGATAAATCTTTTGGCTAGGCTGAAAGGTAGCCAATCAAACTTTTTGGTAAGAGCCTGGTTAGGGGGTGGCTAGTGGTACCAGCTACCTATATATATGTAATATATGTAAAATTACATGTTTAAATACATGACCTAAGAGGTCAATATGGAAGTAGGGGCGAGT
>NC_090742.1:121569385-121576885 GCF_036898095.1 Palaemon carinicauda | reverse complement strand
CACTTTGCTATAACAAGATTCTGTTTTTCGACATTGGTCGTATTTTGGAATATATATATATATATATATATATATATATATATATATATATATATATATATATATATATATATATATATATACATATATATATATATAGAGAGAGAGAGAGAGAGAGAGAGAGAGAGAGAGAGAGAGAGAGAGAGAGAGAGAGAGAGTAGCTGTATGTTTAGGGTATAATTTCAGATTATTTCATTTGATTCCACCTAAAGGCAAACACAAATATACTTTCTAAGAAACTGTAGAAATGAAGCCCATCTTACAACCAATTATTTAAAGCTGATTATTAACCCTGTATTCCTATTTATTGACATTGTCACAGGTAAAGATCTTAATCATAATTGGTTCTTGCAAATATAATATGAACACACTAAAAATGAAAAAACAGCTACAAATCTAAAATTTCCACTCTTCCACCATTTTCCCAAACATCAGTTGTTATATCATCCTGGATTCTATTTGCCTTCATAACCTCACCCTGTTCTAGTTTGCCCTCTGCCCTCTCTGGTGGCAACCACTTTTAACCATTTTGATTACAGCTTCTCGTTACTATTCTGAATCACCACTGCATTACTAGATAATATTAGCCACCTCACACTATCCTATCTTTGACATGTTGCAAAACTTCATTTGTCTTTTAAAAATATCACTGAACTACCACAGATTAATGACATAGAATTATAAAAATAGTCACAGCCATAAGCATGAATTGATAAATTGTGTGATTCTTATTATATGATATTGATACTAATTTCTTGAAGCTTAGTAGTTTTTGGGAGTAGGTAGATCGACTGCCATAACTCAAAAACTATGTTTATATCAGTTATCGTAATTAAAAACCCCAAAGAAACCCTGAATTAGATAATGTGCAAGTCTTTTCCCTGTTATGATTGTTGTACTATTGATCAATATCTTCAACGACTAAACAAAAATAAAAATAAAAAGCTACCAAATTATTATAGTTTAATTGCCAAACCGCCATCGTTTCTTTAAGACAATAATCATGTACTCAACTTGCACATTTTATAATTGCTAATCACTGACACGCAGCATCTAGTTCGACCAAAAATCGTCATGTGACGGAGGCGGAATGCAATAAGTCCTTTAGCCAATTTGGGATCCGGCAGAGTTCCTCCCATAAAGCCGTTCAGTGACTGTAGACCATAAGCACCATACTCAACATCACAACTGGCCGTGTACCAACCTGCACCAGGTCCACAGCCAACAGAAACCAAGTGACGTGTGAGGGATGCAAATGTTCCTTGTCATTATTGGAAGTCCCAGAGGACCCGTAATGCTCTAAGGTCACTGTTGATCACGAACAACAAATTCTACGAAATGGTGTAAAAACTCAAACAGGTGCAACGTACTCTTGCTGTAGGGTGACCACAGCTGCCCGCATGACAAACATGCTTGTTTGAGGAAGAACGTGAGAAGGAATACATTAAAAATGCAAGGTGAATAAGAAGTAAATTTCATATGCTTTTTACATACTTTGGTGTAGCCTACTTCCGTTTGGTGTATGCGTGACACAATTCTGACTTAGTACAACTTGTACAAACACCACCAATTCCAAAAAATCTCTTAGAAAGTTGATGGTGTTTCTTTAAAATCACCGAAATTGAAAAATAAATGCGAAATCAATGAAAAGTTAAATTAATCTCATCTCGGGTATAGATGCACTATTAAACCTTTCCTGTAAAGGCAATCATCAGTAGAATTTGTATAGAAGGAAGTGTTCGCACGAATAGAAGTAGTGTATCTAAGTACGACTATTGGGTGTATATAGTTTTGTACTTTAGATCATTATACAGATAAATGTTACAAATTGATCTTGACTAAAGGCAGATTCACACGACCCATTTTCTTTACGACAGGCTGGTCGTTGGTTAAACGGCGTCAAGCTTTCTTACGTATATTCAAATGCAACTGTTCACACGACCCGTCAGGCTGACGGTGGCCCTCGGTCGTCAGCCTTCCAAGTCGGCTCTGCTTTCTTTCCAAGAAACCTCGGCCGGTTTGACGGACATTAGCCATCCGTCCCAACCAACGGGTTGATGATGTTTCGTGTGAACGAGGACCTGTATTGTTCCCATTTGTTTCGTGACCTACAACCTCGACTTTTCCTCATAGTTTAGTCATAAAAAAATAAGAGTTAGTTTGTTATTGACACCATGTATGAGAGTTTAATTGAACTTGTTCAAGGGTATGAGATGTTTGACATGGCATACAAGATGTATAGAAATAATTTACATAAATAAAAGATATGGAAAATGACTGGAGAGGCATTAAGAAAAGCAAGTGAATTTACCATAATTTTAATATTCTTGGCATGGTGCATAAAGTATAATGAAGTTGCATAACTTATTTTATCAACACAGTTATCAACCAACATCTTAGTGTTAAAATTATCATAATTTACTCGGTCCTCACGTGACAGAGTCTAAGTAAACAATGAAAACCACGCGCCGGTAAACGGATACGGAATGCCTCGTGTGAATGTACAACCCTTCGACAGCGGTTAGCCACTGGCCAGCCTATCGGAAAGAAAATGGCTCGTGTGAGTCGGCCTTAACCCGTAAAAAAACTTGCTCAAACCTTATCGATTATTTTCTCACTTCACGTTCTCTAGGCTGGAATTTTTCAAATCAGATTATTGTATTTTTTGCTATTAGATCGTCTATATTTTATGTTTCAAACATTTGCTTTAATAAAAAAAATTCTAATAGAGGTTAAAAAGGCCTCTTTTTTTTGTATTTACTCAAGCTGGACGGATCTCTTAGGGCAGCGACCCTTTTCGGACCTTAAAGGCCGATTCACAAAATACGTTTTCTTTCCGACACGATGGCCAGTGGCTAACCGCCGTCGAAGTGTTCATTCACGCGAGGCGTTACCTTTCCGTTTACCTCTTGTACTTCTCCCATCAACTCTTGTATGCATCACCTTCTTTAGCAGACAGCTATTTTCCATTCTCTCAACATGGCCAAACCACCTCAACACATTCATATCCACTCTAGCTACTAACTCATTTCTTACACCCGTTCTCACCCTCACCACTTCGTTCCTAACCCTGTCTACTCGAGATACACCAGCCATACTCTTTAGACACTTCATCTAAAACACATTCAATTTCTGTCTCTCCATCACTTTCATATAGAACTCTCTTTACATTCATGCCCAACCCTCTATTTTTTATTACTCCCTTAACTGTCCCCAACACTTTGCACCCTTCATTCACTCTCTGACGTACATCTGCTTCCATTCCACCATTTGCTGCAACAACAGACCACAAGTACTTAAACTGATCCACCTCCTCAAGTAACTCTCCATTCAACATGACATTCAACCTTGCACCACCTTCCTTACTCGTACACCTCATAACCTTACTCTTACCCGCATTAACTCTCGACTTCTTTCTCTCACACACCCTTTCAAATATTGTCACTAATCGGCCAAGCTTCTCTTCCTCGTCTGCAACCAGTACAATATTATCCGCAAACAACAACTGATTTACCTCCCATTCATGGTCATTCTCGTCTAACAGTTTTAATCCTCGTCCAAGCACTCGAGCATTCACCTCTCTAACCACTCCATCAACATACAAGTTAAACAACCACGGCGACGTCACACATCCCTGTCTCAGTCCCACTCACCGGAAACCAATCGCTCACTTCATTTCCTATTCTAACACATGCTTTACTACCTTTGTAGAAACTTTTCATTGCTTGCAACAACCTTCCACCAACTCCATATAATCTCATCACATTCCACATTGCTTCCCTATCAACTCTATCATATGCTTTTTCCAGATCCTTAATCCCTATTAATATGCGTATGGAAAATGTTAATGATTACACAAGAAAGGATAGCACAGACTTGATATAAGCATTAAATCCTCCAGCGTGAGAAAAAAAAATATGGATAAGAAAATCCCCACAATTGTTTCCTGATCTATCATTCCAATAAGAGTTTAAGGGATTTCTTGTTATTTTCAGTAATATTCTGGTTGACCTAAACAAGTACTCGTTCCCTGATTTGTGGGAAGTGAATTTTGCAGCTATAATTTTCACCCATTTCGTTGTTTTTTAAGTGGTTTCTATATTTTTATATATTTTATACTGAAATATTGGAAATATATTACTATATTAGATTACATTTAAGCATAATGGTGCATAAAGATTCAATAGAAGCAGCCGGTATTTTAGCATAATTTATATATATATATATATATATATATATATATATATATATATATATATATATATATGTGTGTGTGTGTGTGTGTGTGTGTGTGTGTGTGTGTGTGTGTGATATCAAAGTTAAAGACCACTTAAATGATATATATAAAAAATTAAATTTTCCGTATCGATTAGACGTAATAATACATCAAGTCAGCTACTCGCACAAATAAAGCGGTTTTATGGTCGCTTTAGCGTTAATAAACGTGATCCTTTCTTAAAAATCAACAGAACTTCCAATTCCTGGCTTGCCTTTGTAATACCGGGCCTACACCATATTCACTCTTACTTGGAAGAGGGGTTATAAGAGGCTCTTTAGTTCTCTGTTTGAGTCGGGAGTAAGGGAATTATTACGGTATGCTAATTGGCGAGTTTCTTTATCACCAAGATCATTACATCAAGGAAGGGTTCGTAATTCATTCTGCTAAAGGGTGTCAAGTAATAGAACGACTATCATCAGACTCTTAATTCGTGTTGTTCTTCATTTTTATTATGTAACTCGGGCTTCGGTCATCATATATATATATAAATATATATATATATATTTAGATATATATATATACATATATATAAATATATATATATATATATATATATAAATATAAATATATATATATATATATATATATATATATATATATATATATATATATATATATATATATATATATGTATATACATATATATTTGTGTGTGTGTTTGTGCTTGGGTGTATATGCGTGATGTTTTATATATATATATATATATATATATATATATATATATATATATATGTATATATATATATATATATATATATATATATATATATGTATATACATACATATATAGATATATATATATATATATATATATATATATATATATATATATATATATATATATATATATATTCAAATAAGCCATATATTTTAATACATTAATGTCCGGATTCTCTTATCGATCTCGGGATCAGAGTCCCAAGGCATAACCACCCAGAGACAATAGCTTCTTACCGCCTGGGAATCGAACCCTGTTCAGGAAGGTTGTATGGCAATGACAATACCATTTTGTTACTGTTATAAAAGCGTCCTGGACCAGGGTTCGATTCCTGGTCGGTCAGAAGCTATTGTCTTTGAGTGGTTCCTCCTTGGGATTCTGATCCCTAAGTCGATAAGAGAATCCAGTCATTAATATGTTAAAATATTCGGTTTATTTCTATATGAAAAACCCATCTAAATATGAACAATTTATCATATATACAGTATATACATATATATATATATATATGTGTGTATATATATACATATATATATATATATATATATATATATATATATATATATACTCACATATATTTATACATATACATATATATGCATATATATACATATATGTATGTATATATATATATAGATATATATATATATATATATATATATATATATATATATATATATATATATATATATATATATATATATATATATATATATATATATACAGTATATAGCCATAATGACCTACAAAAATATACATAAATTAACCTATATATATATATATATATATATATACTATATATATATATATATATATATATATATATATATATATATATATATATATACATACATAGTAGAAAGGCGAAGGAAAACAGATACTTCAGCATTTGGACAGTTTTTTCGCTAAGCTTTCGGGAACAACATTTCCCATCATCGGAGCTAAAAAAGGTAATTTAAAACACAGATCAATAGACATTACGTTGAGTCAATGAAATTCAGTTAAAAAGGCAAGAATTATAACAAATACATCGAAATACTTAAAAAATGAGGTGGATGAAATATACTGAAAAATAATCAATTAAACCAAAAACATCAAATTAAAAATTAAAAGATTAAATGAATGATATAGGAAAAGAGCAATATCAAAATCAGAACAAATACACAGAAAACTTTAAAGAAGAATTCACAAAACATAATAGATTTGGGAATCAAAATAATAATACACAGAAATAACCTGGAATAAAAGAAAAAAAAGAGACAAAATGAAATAAACTCCCGATAAGAAAGAAACACACCTAGTATGGAAAAATCCAAGACTGAGACACCACCATTTCTTTAGTGTGACCCATTATAACATTCGAGAATTAATGAAAATTAGCGTTTTAAAACGTCGTGGAAAGTAATAAGAAATTTACATCCAACTCTACTTCGATCACTGACTAGATATACCTTTGAACTGATCTTTCACCAGAGCTTAATTTGAGCTTTTCTGTGCATTTTTTTTCATATATTAATACCCTACTATGTTCACTGTTTTCTGTGAAATGATAAATTAATTTCATCTAGATGTACATTTTCTTGTTTATATATCTATTTTACATTATTCACGGAACGTAGTTTTGAAAATAAAACTATACAGTAACGACAGGAACTTAGTTATACCGATGGAAACAATCATGCAAATTTTATTATCTTAATAACATGATAGTAACTACGTTCTCCCAATATTGAGAGCCAATACAGAAGAACCTGTTTCATTGAAAAACTTTAATATACACGTTACCACTGTACTAGCTTCCTGGCTAGTAGAGTTGCAACATGTTTGCCTAGCATTCTCATGTCAGCAGATCGATCCGCACCCGGGACCGTGAGTTTGAGCGGCTTACTGAGAAGGCCATGGCTGTGGTTGGGCACTATAGTGGAGTAGTGCTTGCCTGGCTGACGTTCTGGTGAGCATCCATTCCTATGAAAATGGAACTGAAACCAGACACATCTACCTTTACCTAATATGATTATGATTAACTAGAAGCTGTTCTTTGGCAATCTATCTCATCCCTATTCATTCACTATTATACAAACGAGTAAAGTCTTCTCCCCAGCTCCTGTAAGATACAAGATGATCAATTCTATTCCGCTCTACCGTAAATAAAATTTAAATCTTTCAAGAATCATTACAGATTTCCTTTTGTCATTTCATATTTACTTACTTCATAAGTTTCATATCAGACTCAACATATATACAGAGTAAATCGTTTCTTAGCTCACAGAATAATTCTAAATGCAGCTTAAAGAAAATATTGTTATAAGTTAACTTTTCAGTTAAGGAATTTCCACGGCTGGGATACAGCTTATGTTCTCTCTATTTCATCTGTTGAGGAGAGCAGATGTATCATACAAATGAACACACGTACGGATGGACTGACGGATGAATGGATAGATGGACGAATGGATAGACGGAGGGT
>NC_090742.1:121554385-121564385 GCF_036898095.1 Palaemon carinicauda | reverse complement strand
GGTTCACCCATAGTTGTGATTCCATTTTTCCTATGACTAGCATAAAGGTTCACCCATAGTTGTGATTACATTTTTCTTATGAATAGCAGAGAGGAATCCCCATGGTTGTAATTCCATTTTTCTTATGACTACCATAGAGGTTCACCCATAGTTGTAATTCCATTTTTTTATGACTAGCATATAGGTTCACCCATAGTGGTGATTCCATTTTTCCTATGACTAGCATAGAGGTTCACCCATAGTTGTGATTCCATTTTTCTTATGACTAGTATAAAGGTTCACCCATAATTGTGATTTCATTTTTTTTTTTTTTATGAATAGCATAGAGGATTACGTATAGTTGTGATTCCATTTTTCTTATGACTACCATAGAGGTTTACCCATAGTTGTGATTCCATTTTTTTTATGACTAGCATAGAGGTTCACCCATAGTTGTGATTCCATTTTTCCTATGACTAGCATAAAGGTTCACCCATAGTTGTGATTCTATTTTTTTATGACTAGCATAGAGGTCCACCCATAGTTGTGATTACATTTTTCTTATGATTAGTAAAAAGGTTCACCCATAGTTGTGATTCCATTTTTTTATGAATAGCATAGAGGGTTACCCATAGTTGTGATTCCATTTTTCTTATGACTACCATAGAGGTTCACCCATAGTTATGATTCCATTTTTTTTATGACTAGCATAGAGGTTCACCCGTAGTTATGATTCCATTTTTCCTATGACTAGCATAAAGGTTCACCCATAGTTGTGATTCCATTTTTTTATGACTAGCATAGAGGATTATCCATAGTTGTGATTCCATCTTATTACTAGCATAGAGGGTCACCCATAGTTGTGATTCCATTCTTTTTTATGGCTAGCATAGAGGTTCACCCATAGTTGTGATTCCATTTTTCTTATGTCTACTCTAGAGGTTCTCCCATAGTTGTGATTCAATTATTCTAATGACTAGCTTTGAGGGTCACCCATAGTTGTGATTACATTTTTTTTTTTGTCTAGCACAGTTTTTATATATATATATCGTTACTTGTTTTGGACGCATTGTAACCACCAGACAGCCTATGTGCACACCCATTGGCGGGCTCCCTGTTTTCAAGTTAGGCTCCTGTTCAATTACTTGTGAGGCTTACTATTTGGTGATAGTTCTTTCTCGAGAGGCTTTTTTTACAGCCATTGTGCATTTTGCCCAGCTCCATCTTCATCCACCCTTGCGTAAGGCTAGAGCGTCTTTCTCCTCCGTGTAATTTCCTGCATGGTCAACATCATACCTTGTGCTGTTGCATTTGATCTGGTCGCTGTCTCCACCAGACATTAGCAAAATGACTGCTGCTGAGATGAGTGCGTTTGTGGATTCAGCAGAACGACAAGGCTATGATCGGAAAGGCATTGCAAAGGTATGTGCGGGAACTCACGGATGAAGCCAATGACCGGAGAAGAACGGAGCAAGAAAGGATGCGGTATGCAAGAGAAAGAGAGAAAGTTGAGAGAGAGAGAGCGGGCGCATGAATTAAAGATGCAGTAGATGCACCCCCAATTGGCACAGATCAATCACTCGCCACCTCAACTCAATGTTGCCAAAGTCCAGCAGGACAATTGCAGGAGGATTTGTTTCATTGAAGGGTTCACCAAGGAACTCCCTACAGCGGACTTCAAGGCAACCACGCCCAAGCTTAGTAAGAAGTGCGGACTAGGGGTGGTGAGCGATCCTGGACATGAGGGCTGCGACATGCCCTTGGGTCAAGAGCCCATGAAGGTTGTACAGCAAGTGCACCTCAGGTGCATGAAGGCTGCCAAGCCGGAGCCCAAAACAGTGAGGATGCTTCCTGCAGGGGAAGACGAATGGCTTGGTGACATTAACCTTGGGCTAATACCTTGGCTAAGTGAGGAGGCCCAAGAGTCTTCCTCCTCCAGCAGTGAGTCTGAGCCTCATACACCAGAAGTTAATTCTGGTGAAGGTGTCTGCTTCCCACCACAGGGTATAGGGCTATTTCCAGCACTATGCCAGAGGTCTCAGAGGAGGGCCAGGAGTCTCCCCCTTCCAACAATGAGTATAAGCTTCGTACCCAAGAGTTCTCCCCAGCTAGAGCAATGATGCTTACCACCAGGCCAGAGGTCTCAGAGGAGGACAAAGGGGAAGCACCCATCATTTCAGAGACCCTAAGGAGCCAGACACAGCTCAGCAGATTTCAGCTGTTGGATGAGACATTGGTGACCCACAGGGCACCCGCCTACTTGAACGAGGTGGGAATAATAACCCCTCTAAGGATGAGTTCCTGCTAAAGGATGAGGTGCCCCTCAAGATCACCCGAGGTTCCAACGATCCTGTTAAGGTCTTGTGCTGGCAAGTAGTTGCTCCCCGTAATCTCTGCTTGTTGGTGCTACGCATAGCCCATGAGGGACTGGGAGGACAAGTTGGGGTAATATTGACTACACAGCTGATACAGCATCGGTTCTGGCTGGGCATGCACAAGATTATCAAGGCTTACTTAGTACCCTGCCATCCTTGCCAAGTCTCAGGTAACTATAAGCAAATAGTGCCGAGGACATCGCTCCAACTCATCCCATCCATAAGTGTCACAGAACTGACACAATTCTTCTATTGGTTTGGTTTCCTAGCCACATTTCAGAGGGACGAGGGTTTCCACTTCATAATAGAGGAGTCACGACCTCTGACCATACTCGTGATTCATTTTTGGCTTCACCAGGTGCAAGCTGGAATTCCCAACTGTGGGGTTAATTAAATGGCAGCGTAAATTTCTTCCAGACATGGGAAAAACTCCAAACTCAGGAGAATAAGCTCTCAGGCATGCCCTTATTTCTTGAGCATCTTGGATCCTATCATGGTGACCATGTGTTACCACTGACAGTCCTAACAGCAAATAACCCTCTAACCTACTTGATTAAGCTACGTCATAAGAATAAAGGGCTCATGAGGTGGGGCATAGACCTCCAGAACTACTGAAAGGTCAAGCGCCTAAAGAGCTCAAATGAGAGAGAAGATGTGTTCTCCCAGCATTAGTGCCCAATACACAGTGCCATGTCCATAACGTAGCCATAGTCAGTAGGTTAATCTAGGTTGTATGAAAAAATGTTAATTGGCCTTAGTGTCTCCCTAGGTAGATAAACTTGAGGAGCATCATTAATTGCATTTATTGTATTTTTATGTATTTATTTTATTCTTTTGCATATGATTTGTCCATTTGCTTCCATTTCATGCCTTTCACTGCACTAAGTCACTTAACTTTAACCATTTTTGCATTTTTATTTTTTAGTTGTTGTCTCCCAGCCAGCATGCTTACTTCTAAGTGGCACTTAAAGTTAATTTGCTATCAAAATAACGTAAAATTATGACCCTAGTTGCACCTTAGATATTAATTCATTATCGTGGTGAGACTCACTGAGGGAGGAGTCATTAAGGCTAGTGGCTTCAGACCTTGCTTGCAGAGTTCTTGTCCTGTTCTAGGACAAAATATCTGCTAAAATGGGGGGCTGTTATTCATGGCGGTCATTGCACCACCTTTTTTAAACAAAGACCCCACCAGCAAGGACTGGGTCGACAGGCCACAAGCTTTGGGACCCTACCCAGAGTCTTACCCCTCACCCCCCCCCCCCTCCAACCATCCTATACCAGTCTACTCCCCTGAGGTCTCATTATAGACATCTTCAAAACATGTGGCCGTTAAACCCTGCCACAAAGGATCCGGGAGAAGTCAGGAGGCCTATTGATGGGGGTGTCGGGAAACGTTACAAGGCCTGACAAATAGGACAGCGGTCAGGCCAATTCCCCTTACCTCCCCAATTGGGGACCAAGTGGGGTTAAAGCGACCCAGGAACAACTAGTTTTCGGTCTTCGCTAACAAAAGCTCCGTGAGAGAAACATCACCTCTCTTCGCTAACCAACATCCGTGAGAGGAACATCACTTCTCTTCGCCCTCAAGACATCAGGGAGGCAGGACCTGTGACACATCCTCCACAAGGGAGGAACCTGAGTCCTTTTTACCAAGGTAAGGAGTCTGATTTTGAGATCCTCATCACCCTTACCTAACCTTCCATTCCTTCCTTATCACATCCCATGTTTTCCTTTTATCCTTTAAAGAAAGATCCTACCCACTAAACCTTTGTTATCCTAGCCTTTTGTCCCAGCCACGTGTGCCGGTTGCTTCTAACCTTAATCATTTCACCCTGTGACAGTGTTGATTCCCTCGTGTAGTGTTTAAATTCGTAAGCTTTGTACTTTCATTTAATTTGCCTGAAGGTTTTAACAACATGACTTCCCAGCCTGCAGAAGTAAGTGTTTGATTAATAATTTGATTTATTTTCCTTTCCAGGGAATGAGATCGCGGTGCTGAAAACCTTCCACAGCCTTCCTAACTCCACGTGAGCCCAACTCCCCGTGAAGTAAATCGTGGCTTAATTAAAATATGAAGCAGTTATCTGTTGTGCTCCCCTTTTATTAATTTTCACTTAAATATTATTGTAAATATATCTATTTTGTCAGTATTCTTTGTCTTATTGCCGACTGGTGACCTTACCATTATTTTCCTTTTGTGTACGCGCAGAGTTCCTTAAGCAAGGCCGGACTCACAAGCATACGGGCTCATAACAATATATATATATATATATATATATATATATATATATATATATATATATATATATATATATATATATATATATGTATAAATAATTATATATATATATATATATATATATATATGCATATATATATAAATATATATATATACATATATATATATATATATATATATATATATATATATATATATATATATATATATATATATATATATATATATATATATATTATTTCTGTTGTGTTATCTCGACATTGAAAATAAATATTACTATCTATTCTTGAGATCTACGACCGTGATTATGTAAATATAACTGTCTTACTTAGAATGATTAAAGGTTATATTGTATCATATCTCAAGATCAATTGTGTAATGCCCTTCTGCAAGTATAGATATATATTTTTTCGTATGTATAATTCGATATCTGGTGGAAAGTGCGTTAGATAGTATATATACTGTATATAGTTAAGAAACTAGGTTATTTATCAATAATATATTCTCTAAGTACTATTTTCCCTGTAGGAACATTGCCTTCATGAATTTTCATTTTTTACTTAAGAGTTTATATATATACTAAGAAATATCGTAAAAAAACCTTTTATCTATTACACCATTATTTTAACCTCATTATCTCTGTTTTACTTTCTATTTTTATGTAATCTATTCTTTTCAAAGCTTCTCATGATATAGAATTATGTAGACACTTTATGAGTGTCATAACTATATACAGAAAATATAATCAAGCCAAATGAACAATTTTTTCTTTTTATTATTTCTATCAGTTCTCTCTATTTTTACGTGTAGAGAATTCCCCTGACCCTCAAAATTTAAACTATCTGTTATATAATCTCTTTTTATGTATTATCTTTTTTATTTGACTTTTCATCTTTAATTAAACTCCATGAGGATATCTCTTTTTTTTCATGAGCATGTGAAATAATGCAGAGTAATTGCACACCTCTTCATGAAATATAAAATAAATACTACTCGTATATTTTTACTCTATTTCAAACTTTACGATTCGAATCTAATTTAACATTGTTAACATTAGCTCTTTTGTCTTCCGTTCATGTCAAGTGCCTTTTATTTTTGTGTTATTTTGACTGTAGTTGTTTTATACCCTTACTCTAAACTATAAGAATAGTTTTTAAAAATACATGTTTTAATTCAAATCTAGTTCATTCGACGAATAATTTGGATTCCTCAAATACTTATTGTTATTATTATCCTTAATATTATTACTAGTTAAGCTACAACCCTAGAATGTAAAGCATGAATCTATCTAGTCATAACAAACCAATAGAGATAGTTAACATAAGAAAAGACAGTTTTCGGTCTTCAAACTTGCAGAGAAGGTTTTTATGTTGAACAAGCTGACCTAAGTCTCTTTTTATAGTTTATTTATGATTGACATAAGTCTCCTTTTACAGTTTATCTATGAGAGATCTAATTTAATGTTGTTAGTGTGCTTGAAATATGTTATTTTAATTGTGCATTACTTCCCTTGTAGTTTATAAATTTCCTTACTTCCTTTTTCTCACTGGCAATATTTCACTGTTGGAGCCGTTGTGCTTATAACATCCTGCTTTTCCATTTAGCATGGTAGCTCAGCTAATAATAATAATAATAATAATAATAATAATAATAATAATAATAATAATAATAATAATAATAATAATAATAATAATAATAATAATAATAATAATAATAATAATAATAATACAGTATAACCCGAGTTGAAGTATTTCTAAAATAATGTTGTAATCAACGATTCCTCCATACCTTTCTTATCTATTGATTTATATCTTGTTCATTTACAATTCTTTTTATTTGTTTACTTGATTCTTACTGACTCTAATGCGTTGTTAAATATATAATGTTTTAGAAAATATAATGTTTAACAACTTGACTCGAAAAGAAAATGTAATACAAAAATTGATATGGAAAATCATGAACATTTAAGATAACAAATGATGAAAGAAAAATCATCGTTATTTGGATACGTTTTTTTAATCAATCATGCGTGTTTCATTTGTTATATTTATTATCGAACGCATTTTTGTTATTTATTTATTTCTTTTTCTTAGAAAATTTTTGATTTATCGTCGTTTTTTATAGTTCCTTTTCTTATAACCGAGTTTTCATTACTATTTTTAAAAAAATCGTCTTTTGGCATCGCTCTATCTATTGGAGATTTTATGTAGTCTTTTGTTAGCAAACGTATTTTTACATCATTCTTGGCCTTCGTAATAATGATAAATTCCTATCTTGAGATAAACATCTCCTTTCATTATCTCTGTCCTAGCTTCTTTAATAAATAGTTGAATCCTTTATTTCCTTATGGCTTTGAGAAAACAGGAAAATTTGTTGAGATGCGAGGTATATTGAATGACAACATTGACACATACTGTATATCCGTCACTAATAACATAAAGGAAAGAATTCTGAATTTAGCTTTACATACCTAATAACCTCTCTCTCTCTCTCTCTCTCTCTCTCTCTCTCTCTCTCTCTCTCACTCTCTCTCTCTCTCTCTCTCTCTCTCTCTCTCTCTCTCTCTCTCTCTCTCTCTCTCTCTCTCTCTCTCTCTTCTTAAATTACGGAAAGCATTTCTACAAATTAATGTAATAAAAAAGTTTTCTTTACCTTTTCACCGAACTTTCGGAAAACTTAATTACTAACTTTCAGAACATCACATAATGAATACATTGATTGTTCGTTATCTCCTACATAAAACACATAGCATTAAGCACTAAATCATTTGAAATTCAAAATAACATGAACAGCCCCAATTAGGGAAAATCAACATTGTCGTTGCAATTTGCACAAAGACAGCAACATGCATTGTTTTCACTTCTCCCGTGGGAGTTTGGGCCACATATAGAAGGTGATTTGCAATGTAAAGTTCCATTTAAATTAAACTTCAGCGACCCTTGAAAGAACTTTTCCCTGAGTTGCGTAACTTGTTTCAAGACAAAACATTGTTGTTATATTCTGGCGTGCTGGATAAGAGGAGTGAGAGGAAGGAGAGCAGTAATTCTGAGAAATGTCGAAAGAAATTATAAGTTAAACAAGCGATGTACTGTAAGTATAAAATTTAAACTAGAGGGGCACTCTATGGAGCACATGCCTTCGCCAGGCCAAGCAGTCTTAGTCTTACTTTGCTCCTAATTCCTCTGCAAATGTATACTTCGTTGTTTTGTCTTCAAAATCTAATGGATTAATCCTTGTGTCATACCACACATGCCCACCCAGTTTCATTGAAACTGGTTCGATAGTTTTTGCGTAATGTTGTACAAAACATAGTATAAACTAACAAAATATTTGCTATTTACTTAACATTGCCATTAGTTTCAAAGTACTAATGCATACTTGTACTTTGATGTACTTTATACAAAATTGTTACCGATTTTATCTTTGGGTCATACCCAACATGACTACCAAGTTTGGTCAAAATCGTCCCAGTAGTTTTTTGTGTAAAACTAGTCACAAACAAACAAACGACGCCAGGGATGAATATATGCCCTTAACGATTTTGGCGAAGACAAAGATTGCCTCGGTAAATTGCAGTCGAATTATAATGGAAGCTTATTTCATCCGTAAGAGTATTTGCCTTGTCCTCCCAGAAAGAGAGACGAGAGCACGAGCTGGGATTTACCATACTCAGAGAAATGTATAAAAGAAAAGAACATCGACGAAAAGAAAATGGGCTTTGATAAACTAAAGGAGTGTTTTGTTTTCCTAAGTATCAGTATTGGCCTATTCAGCATTTCGGTATTTTGAATCACTCCTTTAAACGTAATGAAATATTGTGAAACTACAAGGATATAGATGGAAAAGGCAAAGAGAAATGCAATGGAATTTTTTTTGAATATATTAGTTTTATCTCTAATTATTAGGAATAACAAGATTTCGAGCTGAGTTTGAAAAAATCCAGTTGCCCATTCCTCTCTTTCTTTTTCACTTATAAGTACAACTACCGCCGGAACCACTTTCACGGCTGCTACTCGTAAAGATAAATTGTTCCCGAGAGTAAAATTTGCAACGAAAAACAATCTCCCATCGAACTGATTTCAGACCTGGTAGGACTCGCCACTTCCAGATGGATTTTTACTTGATTCATAAGTTGTTTTACCATCCATTTATTGTGGATTATAATGATTAGGATGCAGTAATATTTGAACACTTTATTTCTTTTATCTTCAAATGGAAATAAGAAACATAGAGATCACGTTTACTTTCAGAATATATTTGAATGTGCGTGTAATGCGAAACTGGGATTTCACAGTAAAAGTAGATATCTCAATAAAAGTATTTAGTCAGTACTTCTGCTTTGAGCGCTACGGCAAATGTATTTGACCTTTAGTACGAGATTTTTAGCAGAAAAATATATAGTCAAATGAAGGAGAAATAGAGGCTTGGTTATCAAAACAGATTACTTTTCATAGTGGCCTCTAAAAGGATTAGAAGTTCCGCATGATGTTAAATTATAAGTACTTGAGTACCAATGTTTACTAATGTCATTCATATATTAAAAAAAGAAACCTGCGAGGAACGCATTACCTACGTTACACTAATTAAGATAATGTTCTCTTTCTCTAATGGATGCAATTGATATTCAATGTTTCCTTATTATTGTGCAGTATATCTTGCGCATATTTTTTAAATCCTGGTTTTGTTGGGATTTGGAATGAATTGTGAAGGAGACATTAAAGTTTTCCAAGAGTTTCTAAATGGACAGAGCGAGGACCAAGGATTAAAATTAGTCTTTAATAGACTTTTACCTTGATAGCTTCAACCAATATCATATTAGTATCTTTCGAGTACCGCTGATTTTGCTCGTGACTTTGATAATGGTATGTATGTATATATATATATATATATATGTATATATATATATATATATATATATATATATATATATATATATATATATATATATATGTGTGTGTGTGTGTGTGTGTGTGTGTGTGTATGTGGCGGTTGCTTTCTACGACACGTAGAACGTACAGTGGTAGTATTCCTGTATCCTTGCACCGCTGCCACAGAGCAAGGAGAGTATCGGGTGTGGTAAGCTGAATGCGATAAGATTGCAAATATTACTGGATTTGTTCACTAGCTATATTGGATTGCTCTATGACAGGGATTCCCAACCTGTGGCCCACGGGCCACAATCGCTGTTTGGATACGGCCCACTATCGACTATCATTAAAAAAAGAAAGTTTTTAGCAAATTTATAATGTAGTGAGCCAGAGAGTCTTCGTGTAATTTAATTAAAATACTTTATATTTAAAAAATAAGATAATAGAGAGCTCAGTAAAGCAGCAACCTTAAAATAATTTCAATTATTGTTGCCCGAAATAAAAGTGTTCTTGGAAAAAAAAAAAAGAGGTAAAAT
>NC_090742.1:121539385-121544385 GCF_036898095.1 Palaemon carinicauda | reverse complement strand
ACTAGTGTATGCGACCCGTCATAAATTGACGGCTAAATATTAAAATGTATATGTACGTGCAACCTCTCTCACCAGGATATGACTTCTCATTCTCCCACTATCCGAGTAATATATATATATATATATATATATTATATATATATATATATATATATATATATATATATATATATATATATATATATATATATATGTGTGTGTATATATATATATATATATATATATATATATATATATATATATATATATATATATGTATATATATATATATATATATATATATATATATATATATATATATATATATAAATATATATATATATATATATATATATATATATATATATATATATTTATATATATATATATATATATATATAAATATATATATATATATATATGCATATATATATACATATGTATATATACGTATATATATACATATATATGCATATACATATACATATATATGCATATATGTAGCCACACATCTGGTCTTAATTATGTTGGGGAGATTCCTAAATTACCCTGTAACTCAGGACTGGAATTTTAAAAATACAAAATGCACCAGTAACGGAATGTAATCGTAAAAATCAGCATATAAAAAATTCATGGCATAAGAAAGATTGTCATAGAAATTGTTTCTAACCTTTTCGTAGAACGATTTTTAAAGACACAACCCGGTAACGTTTGGAACTTTGTCAACTCCGTTGATTAAGCTAATAAATATAAAGAAGTATTTTTCGAATTCTAAGATGGTTGTAAACGCATAAACTTTCTAATCACTATTTCAGCATATAAGAAATACAAGAAATATTTTCTCTCTGAATTCATCTTTACTCAAAAATATTCAGTTTGACATGTGTTTTAGGATTCAGTTCATTGTTACAGAGATTCAGTTTTATAACATTTCTGCTACAAACTTTTATTACAATATTATCATGATTATTACAGACCAAACGAAGTTTATCCCTTAAACTTTTTCATATCATTAGTATGTTTTATGATTCAGACTCTGTTGATTAACTGAAGTTCCCCGAGACGTAAATGACGAAATTACTCGATGTACCAATCTGCTGCTTCGCTATTAATGGTTTCATTATCTGTCTCAATCCCTTCGGTAGACTATATTAGACACAAACATATTTCGACATGCATGGAAGCATCCCATCTAAGTTTATTGTAATTCACACCACCATTCCGAATAACCATCGTTAGTGGGTGGGCGGTTATGCAAAGGCTGCTTTGTATGTGTGTAGGAGATGTTAAGTAAATGCGATGTCCAGATCAAAAGCAGACGAAGGAGGATTACAGACTGATTAGATGTTATTATATCGCTATGTTTGGTTTCTATTTCCTTTGCTTCAGTGATGTTATTGTTTTTAAAAATTAACATTAACCCTCCACCCTTTTTGTCTTTAAAATCCCTTCTTTTTTCTAACTTTAACAGACCTTTACTCAGCTGTATTTTATCTATTTTTTGGTGCGTTTCTGTCAAACAAAATATATGAACTTTATTTATTTGTGTTCATCTCGTTTTCTATTTCTATTAATTTCTGCTTGGTTAGTGCTTGGATATTTAACAGGCATATTCTTATACATTGGCTAACTTTTTTGTCTAAATTTATACCTTTCCTAATTCGCTCTGCTTACGTTTGCTTCTTGACGAAAATTGTCGTTTCTTACTAGTTCTCCTCTCTTTATGTACCACCCCTGTTCTCCATTTTCTTGTAAGTTTCTAAGGTGATCCATTACGTAATAGATTGTGGATCTGAATTGGTTCTGTGTTATAGTAAGCTTTACTTCAAAATGAATACAGCTTCAATGGCTTATCACTGGCAGATTAAGTCGTGTCGACGCTTCTGCCTGTTTTCATTTCTAAGCCTTAATATTTTTCTTTTATTTCCTGCGAATCTATTGAAAATGTTCTGTTGTTCCTATTGGTTTGGAGAGATTTTTTATATATTAGATAAGGGCCCATGACTATTATTAATTGTTATGAATAATCATCAATTAGCTCAAGTTGTTTGATTTTGCAAAGAGAAGAAAACTACATTCCACATGATTTCGATACCTTGCCTTGCAGACAAGAACATGCTTTAATATGTAAAAATGGGTATGATATTTTTGTCATATAGTAATTACCAAATGTATAAAAGAAAATAAAAAAAGAACTTAAAAGAAACATTAACAGGATTAAGACTTATCAGAGAAATTGAAAGAAACATTAACATGACTAAGACTTATCAGAGTTTTTAGGAACTTATGAACATTGTTGGTATTTTACATGTTTTATCTGTTAGTAAAATCCTTTTTGCTAAGTTGAAGATCCAATTCAATTATATCTATCCATCTATATATCTATCAATGAATATATATATATATATATATATATATATATATATATATATATATATATATTATATATTATATATATATTATATATATATATATATATATATATATCTTTATATATATATATATATATATATATATATATATATATATATATATATATATATATATATGCCAACCTTGGATAATTTTCTTAAAAGTAAGAATGTGATTTTATGATTCCTTGGGAATGAATCAAACCTTGACATCTGTGATGTAAAATTATTTGTTTATTTAAGGTAGAGCTAAGAATTGCTCGAAAAGCAGTCGTTTGTCCTTGCAGTACTTAATTATAGTTACACAAACTGTGTCAGTTTTTCAATGCATCACCAGCTAAAAAAATTCAATTTCCATTCAGTGAACTTGCACTGATGTATCCTTTGTCTAGCTGAATTAGAAAGAAATACTGTACAGCAATGATATATTTTTTTTAAACTAAAACAAATGCAAAGTAAAATGTGATAATAGGTGCTAGCTAGAAATAGCTCTTTTGGTTTTAAAGGGAAAAAAACAAAATAAGATAGTTACAATTACAGCTTCTTTTTCAGTAATGCCCTTTTCAAGACAAATAATATAGTCGAAAATATAATTAAGATAATATTGTTAAAGCGATAAAAGATATGTAATCTGCATGCCATTGGCTAAAGTATGATCAATGAAATGGTGGGCGATAGAGCATCATGCATCGAATATAAACAACTTATGATTTTGATTAGTGCAATGAGCCTATTGCTAGGATGACGCCTTTATTCATAAATTTTTGCACAAATTAGCATAATTATCACTTGAGAAGGGTGAAATAGTAGTACCAGTGTATGAGGTTAAAGGTCACGGAAATAGAAAAGAAAGTTCTTTTCCTTACTAGGAATGAGAGAGGCTAGTTATGCTCGATAAATTCAGTGAAAAACGGAGTAAATAAAGAAATTGCAGAAAATCTTGATGAGCCGAGATTCCATCACATTAAACCTATTGTTGTAAAGGCGACTTAATTCGCATATGGGCGATAGAGTATCATGTCACAAATGAAAACTACATATAATAATGTCAGTTGAATTACCCTATTCATACATTAGTAACACAAGAAAATCCCTAACATAAGTATGTAAGTGTGAAAACCCTTTTTAACATTATGTAAGTGCGAAAAATCTTGCTAAACCGGAGTGAAAAACCTTGGTAAACCAGAAAGAAAATCCTTGATAAACTGGAGTGAGAATTGTTGATAAACTTGACTGAAATCGTTGATGAACGGTAGTGAAAATCCTTGATAAACGGGAGGGAAAACCCTTGATAAACTGGAAAGAACATCCTTGATAAACTGTAAGGAAAATCCTTGATAAACCGGAGTGAAAATCCTTGATAAAATAAAGGGAAAATCCTTAGTAAACGGGAGTGAAAAACCTTGATAAACTGGAAGGAAAATCCTTGATAAACTGGATTGAAATCCTTGATAAACTGGAGTGAAAACCCTTGATAAACCGGAATGAGAATCCATGGTAAACCAAGATTTCATCGCATTAAAGTTATTGTTGCAAAGGCGACTTAATTCTTATACTTGTTTCTTCGAGAGAAACTCCAGACTATAATCGCGCAACAGAGAAAAACCTTAACATTCCATGGTTTCACCAACGCACGCTTTGGCATCCGGCCAGAATCAAATTGCACGGACGGAGAGAACAACGATGCAGAACTGGTTTCCCCGAAGGCTCTGCATTAATCCTCCTCATTTGCGGAGCTTAAGATGTGACGAAGATGGATTCGAATATCTTACAACTTCTCCGTTTAAGGCTTAGGGACGCTGCAATGGAGATCTTGTTTCAGAGTATTTATCAGGTATTTTCCAAGGCTGCTTTCAAAGCGGTTTGGCTTCCATGACTGAAAGACTCGTAGTAGATTTGCCGAATCTGCATTTGGAGGTATGACGGTGGCGGTATAAAATCTGATTTATTTATTCTATTTCTTTAGGAGTAGCAAAATGTAATATTTTGCGAGAGTAAAAAAATGCAATGTTATTTAACGATGTATATTTCCCTTCCACTAATCCTTGCATTCGGTCGAAATGATAAATCCTTGAAAATAAAAATCCCATAAATATAAATTTATTTTTGTCACTTCTTTCACTGCATAGAATTCTGCTTTGGCAGAAAAGTGGTTGATCTAATATTCATTTCCAAAACACCTACTGTCGCTTCTTACTCGGTTACAAAGGCAAAGGTAAATAATAAACTATTATATACACAGGACTGCGTATCGGTGCATCTTTCCATTTAGCCAGCGAGATGGTTCTATAAGAAAATAGTTTTGGTCTCGATGACTGAAGGATCTACTAGTTTCACCATTAACACTAAGAAGGAAAGAAATTATCCTAAAGACATTAATATCGGATTCATTTCAAGGTCTTCTATAGTAGATTCGCCTAAAGTTTGTTGATCTATAGGTTTCTTTTTAGAATTATGTATGCATTTATTGGCATTTTTTCTCTTTCTCGTAGAGGATGGCCAATGTTTCCTGATCATGTTATCTAAAACATATGGATGAAGCAAAGGAAAAGAATTTGAATACAATATTGTCATCGTAACAAATTGCAGAACATAATCTTGATGTAATAT
>NC_090742.1:121524385-121534385 GCF_036898095.1 Palaemon carinicauda | reverse complement strand
TACGGTTATAAAAACAGTAAGGAAATCTACAATCAAAAGAAAATGATTTGCAGCTAAGGGAATTATAAATAAAACTAAATATTCCTGAAATAATAAGCAGAAAACCAAGTATTTTCAAATTACCTTTGTGAAGCAGGTTGCTTTATTTGAATAATAATGTTATAATGGTAAGAGACAGGTTCTTAGATGAGATATTGAAAATGGATTAATATTATAAGTATTCTCCTTAAATTATTTCAGAGATATCATGAGAGTTGCAATAGTGAAAGAAAAGGTTGGAGGAAAGTAGGACACTTTTCTTTGCTTTTCTATTTATGATTGACCTAAATCCTACTGCACACTAAAGGATATTTCTTTCAGGAACCTGTCGAAGAAGTCTGAGGGGGAAAAGACTCTTAAATATTTGAATTGTGTTCTATGCTAGGAGATACGTATGTATGTTTGTGTGTGTCTTATTTTCCATATGCCCTGTCATATTCCTATTTGTCTAAATTAGCCTTTCAAGAAATGAGTGTCGAAAAAGTACTTAGACTTTTCTTAATTGAGAATTTGAAAAAAAAAATAATAACAAAATAAAGTATATCGAGGTTTTAAAGAAGGTAAATTGAGAGTTTGCTTAGGTTCAAGATTAAAAGGTGACATATAAAGTATGTTGTGTGTTACACAATCCTATTTTCAATATAAATATATACAAGTTAGAGACTCGGGCGAAAGAAAAATGGAAAAATAAAACAAACTATGAATATTTTCCCCACAGTCAGGAATTAAAGTGCTTACAGTTACATTTTTTTCCTTTCCTTTGCTTTTTACTACACCGCCCTACACTATTTCAAGGTCTTTACGTGGTTCGCAAGAACAATGAAACAGAAAATAAACTGTAGCAAAGATAAGACAATTTCCATGTGATCTGAATTGTAAAAAGGTCGCTATCAGTTTGTAGAGCGTGTGTATATTGAAGATAAAGACGACATTTTGTTGCTGATTTTGTTTTGGAGCAATATCCTAGTTCCTTTTTAAAGAAGAATGTGAGCAAAAAAACCTTTTAACATAAGGCATTAGATAAGACCAACGTTATTCTAAAGAAACAGTCGGAAATACGGACGAGGGTTAATAATATTGTATCGAATGAAGTTTTAACTATTTTCCCTCAGTTTGTGGGGGGAAATGGATTTCTCTCCCATCTTCAGTGTTTCCTGTTCACCAAAGTCCATTTGCGGTTACTAGTCTATTCTCTGGTTACCATGTTGATGAAAGTGAATTTGAGTTTTATTTAGGTAGCACAGCAGTAAATAGATACTTTTGGGTATAAATACAATATGACTTGAATGCCTAAAATACTCCAGCAACATATCAAAACTGCCCTAACTGTAGTACCAAAAATAAAAACAAAGGGTAGATATCCAAAAATGACAGATGATTACGTGGAAGTTAAAAGGTAACGTAAGTCTGAGGTTTGATGGCATGTTCGTAAAATAAAGCTTTAGTCAGGAACTTCTGTGAAAAATTAAACGTGGATCTTGTTCTAACTAGCTCCCTGAACAGTGAGGTTTGACGTAGATGTTCATCTCGAGTTATAGGTAAAATTACTGTTTCATTTCTTTTAATCTTGATTTTCATCGTCTAGAATTGTTATAATCAAGCGGCAAAAATGAAAAAAAAAAATTGAAGATTCTCAATTAGTGACATTTCATCCATCGAAATTATCTTTTTTATTTTTTTGCGTTTATAGGAAGGATCCTTTGATAAAATGTTGGGAGTTAAAAAGCTATCTTGTGGTTTGATTATATATCCATGAATAAAGCTGATTTCAATTAATAATTCTTTCCAGTTTATATGCAATATGATGCCTTTAAAGAGCTTATAAAAGTTTAATATTCTACTGTTCTTGTTTTGAAGTTATGCATTTTACTTGACTGGCAAAATTATTTATTAATATTACACAAAACATCCCATTCTCATTGAATCCTATATAAACCTTTACACAACTATACCTAAACTAATATGTAGCCTAAAGTATGAATTTAAAGGATACAGGAAGACTTGTTTATACCGACGTTTATAATGATTGTGTTGATATCCAAAAGCAATTCTTAAGTATACAGCATATGTAGTAGAGGCGACATATTAATTAAATCTTATCCTGAAAATTTTGTTGGCGCTGTGGAAATTCTATCAAGGACACGTGTTTGCAATGATAGAGAGCTAATTAGGAGATAACAAAGGATACTGATTAGTGAAGTAGGGCGGAACTTATTCCATCTACTACTTCATACGTAGGCTTTTATACCCAATTGTTTATATATATATATATATATATATATATATATATATATATATATATATATATATATATATATATATATATATATATATATATTCAATTCTGGCAAGGAAGATCACTAGAAAAAGGACATGCAATTTTAAGGGAGTATTTGGTGTTAAAGGTTCCGGAATAACTGTATTAATTAAAAAACACAAAAATTATGAATAGTATAACTAAAAACTTCATATAGATAAGCAGAAACAAATGTTACGGTTATATATATATATATATATATATATATATATATATATATATATATATATATATATATATATATGTATATATATATATATATATTTTATACAGTATATATATATATATATATATATATATATATATATATATATATATATATATATATATATATATATATTATATATATATGTATATATATATCACATAAAATTATATCACTAGACGAGCATGAAAGACGTAATTATTATTTTTTTCAAAAAGACGAGGACTCCATAGAAGTCGTCTTGTGCATAATAGTAGGAAATATGGAAGAATGAAATTACAAGATTTAACTTTGGAAAATTCCCTGGTCAATTGTATTAACAGAATAATAGCACTTTATCTTGGAAAACGTAATCGGATTACTAATGAATTCTTGTAAGTTTTCTCGATGTAGGAAAAGATATATGCACATGAATACGGTATAGGATCAATTAGGTTTTTTTTTTTTTGAGAAGATAATGGAAGACAAATAAAATATTCTATCCTTGAAATTCATCAAATGAATAATTTTTACAGAATAATGCTCTGTTATGCAGGTAAGTATAATTGAATCTTTGATAAAACTTTTACTTTTATCAAAGAAATTTTATAAATCAATGGGCAAAACAACGTTTGTTTACCTTGAGAATAGATTATATATATATATATATATATATATATATATATATATATATATATATATATATATATATATATATATATATATATATATATATATATATATATGTATGTATGTATATATATATATATATATATATATATATATATATATATATATATATATATACATATATATATATATATATATATATATATATATATATATATATATATATATATACATATATATATATATATATATATATATATATATATATATATATATATATATATATATATATGTATATATATATATATATATATATATGTATATATATATATATATATATATATATATATATATATATATATATATATATATATATATATATATATATAGTGTGTGTGTGTGTATTTTCATCTTAGTTTTCAAGATTTCTTAAAGACCTTTGATAAATTCATTGCACTCTTCTGACTGAGTTATTTTTGCCGATGGAATTTCCGTATTATTTGAATATCGCAACTTCTTCTATGATCACTACAATCCTTTGTCAAAGTCGATGATTTTGTCCAAATGGACTTGAAAAGCCGCGAAAGGATGAGAAAATTTTACTCATTGAAAAATAGTATTTCATTTAAATTCCTCTTTGAAGCTATAGTTTTCGCCATAATATGAAGTTAGTCCTTATTTTGGGGGTTAGGTAACAAGACACACCTGTGAAGAGCAACAATTCGGAAATACTTGGTGCCCTAGAGAGGGTTAACCCATAACATGTCCCCCACCCTCAAAACAGAAACCATTGCCTAGACACAGATGACTAACACGCTATAGTTAACATACTGTACTGCAACTGCTTTGTTTCCACATGGTTTCTATCACACTATTTTAGTTCATACTACTTTACAAGGTAATTGTACATTATCAACACAGCTTCAGCACAAGGTAAGACAAGTCGTAACACGAAAGACATCGCCACATTACCATATGCATAAATACAGTAATAGCAAAGTAATTGTTTGTATCTAAAAACACTTGTCGATGCTGTAAAGTAAAAAAAAAATCACTAATTGTTGATAGTTAAAATGCACCTGAAATTCAAATTCAAATTACAAAAATGTTTCAATGAAGCACAATTTTTTTTTTTTATATAAAAAAAATTATGATTCGTTTAGAATATTATAAGATGAGCTTAAACCACTTTGCCAGCTGACGAAAGCTGTAAGCTGCATGCTGTTGTTCTAAGCTTAGCATACAGCATTTTGTCTATAGCGCAGTAATGTACTATAAGTACAGGATTAGTAGTTATTTTTCAATACACGTGTGAATATTCATTCTATTAAGTGAAGAAAATAGGATAAAAGAAAATTATTGTAAAATCTATGACACATCATGCAATCCTTAGTGGGTCTATGCAATAAAATATTGGGGGTATGATGCAATCATTGAGTCATTACGCCTTAAGGATTGGGTTCATTAAAAGGGAAGTGTAGGCTACATACACAGTAGAGCACAAGCACTGTAGTTAAGGAGTCTATATCTAGAGATAAGCTCTAGAGAGAGTAGACAATGACAATCTCTCTCTCTCTCTCTCTCTCTCTCTCTCTCTCTCTCTCTCTCTCTCTCTCTCTCTCTCTCTCTCTCTCAAAATTCTTACATAATACTTGTAAGTAAATTAAATCCTATTTCTATATTAAATTTTAATGTATTATCCCTTCCATTTATTTTCCCTCCTTTCATAGTTTTCATCTCATTATTTTCAGATTATTATTTCCTTATAACAATATTTATTATCTTCCTGCACAATAAATTACAAGCATTCTCGTTTGGATTATTAGATGAAGAAAACAAGGATTGTAATGAATGTAGACTAAGTGTACATGCATTAAAATATCTATATTTCACTTTACGTTTCCTTCTTTTTTATTTGCTTTTCATTTTTGTTATTCATACATTTCTATTTTTCATTATACACTTTCTTATTGGATATTATCTTTATTCCTTTATCTCAGTATTTTCCGCAATGTTTCAAGTGTTATTCTTGTTTAACACAGATTTTGTATAGGCGAATTCACTTCATTAAAATCGGATATTCTTCCTTAGTCGTGGTCTTAGTATGACACTTAGTTTCCGTATACACCCTCCACTGAAACCTCACATCGATTTGTTTGTTTTATAAAGAAATGTTTTTCGCTTATCTCTCTTATTTCTTTAAAAATACTGTGCTCCTTTTAAAGAAATCTCTTTAAGCATAGCATAAGCGAAGAACATAAAATATGTTCAGCTCTAGTTATCATTCCCCTTCAATTTGTACAAAAAAATTACCTTGGGCATTCGAATGCAAAGGTGATAGCTTTGATTGATTTACCAAAAATTGAACTGGTTGCAGAGAAGAGAAATATAATTTCCTGTTTAATCACGGTGATTAAAGCTGACAAATCAAATTTTTAGTTTATCATAACTGATCATATTCCATTATCAACATGTGATGGGAATTCTAAGTGTGTTTTTTTTTTTTTTTTTTTTTTTTTTTTTTGACAAATATGGAAGTTACAGATTACCGTTATTGCTATATAAATTCTAATTTCATTAATTCTCTTCGTTGGAATAACAATTACTCGAGTATGATAATATTCAAGTGAACGGTAATTGAATAATAATCCAATTTCAAAATATTTCCCTATTCTCATAGAGAGAGAGACAGAGAGAGAGAGAGAGAGAGAGAGAGAGAGAGAGAGAGAGAGAGAGAGAGAGAGAGAGAGAGAGAGAGAGAGAATTTTTTCTTCTAAAGTTAAATATATTTTCGTCAGCATTCTATATTACTTATCAAAAATTACTTAAAAATAATGAATGTATAAACCTCTTAATATTTTTTAGTATTATAATCTTCATGGAAAAGGTTTATCACCGAATAGTTTGTCATGTATTTTTGTTTGTTTTTCTTTACTAATTGTGCAGGGAAAGGCATAAGGCCAGGTGCAAAGAAGCGGGGGCAGCAGCAGTACTAACCAATAGTAAGGGAAACTTTATTTAAATGTCATAGGATCTCTGAACCGCGAAGAACCAAAACCCTGGAGACAAACCCGCTAAGACCAACGACCGATTTTAGGTTTAAAAAAATCTTCCAATATTTTATCAATAATGTTATTGTGAAACTTTTATTTAGTTTCCTCTTTGATTCTTAGTCTTATCGAATCCACAAGATGTATTCCCTTAATTTTTAGTAGCATATATTATGAGAACAGACTTTCTTTGTAATAGAGCTAGATAGATAGATAGATAGAGATAGATAGATATATAGATACACGTACAAATTTCTCCTTTATAATGTTCTATGTTGTCGTCTTCATTTGTTTAAATCTCGTGGAATGGTAGTTCTTTTCGCTGGTATGAGTTACAACAAAGATGAGGTCTGAAATTGTCAGTTAATTATAAAGTTCTCCTTCATAGCAACAGATTCTATTTGTGACCCAAAAATATTTCAGAAAATTTTCCTTTTAACATCATTCTAATACTGGAATAAGAAAAATACTGATTGGAGCAAGAAACCCACAATTTTCCGTTTGTATATAGGATACCTCCCATTCCATGCCCTGACCAAACAAGAAAGTATGTTTTATGTAAAAATCATAAAAGGAATTTTCCTCGTTATTCTTATTTCATTCTATTTTCAGGATATCAAACTAATGATTTAGGATTCATTTACTAGAAACAAATAAAGAATTTTTTTTTTTGCTTGCAATTCAAGAAAAGAAGATGAACATTTATTTTGATATCAACTTCCGTCAGGTTTTCTTAGCTTAGTATGAATAAATGTTTATCAAGATATTTGACAGAAAAATCTAAAATCTTCAATGTCATGAAGAGAAGGACCCCAGCAAAAGAACAATAGAATTCGCTTAATTTCTTTTCCCAAACAATTAAATGAACGGGTCAACTCAACGTTCGTTTAATTGTAACGAGGAAAGTTCCTGGTTGGCTGGAAGGAAATAAGTTAAAAATTTTGCTTTAATGACGAGTAGAAAAAGAGTAAGAGAGAGAAAGTAGAAAAGATAAAGAAAGAAAAAAAGAGAGCGAAAGAAAAAAAGAGGAAGAGAGAGAAAGAAAAAAGAAAAAGAGAAAGAAAATAAATAGAAAGAGAGGAACCAAAGGTTTATGCCTTTGGGAAAACTATTCCATTTTACTAAAGATATAATTCATAGCTTAAAGTTACTATTGTAAAAGGGGATCTTAGAACTATTTGAAACGCACCGTTTATATTTTATGAAGTTAATATAGTTTTACGGATGATATAGGATATATATATATATATATATATATATATATATATATATATATATATATATATATATATATATATATATATATATATATATATATATATATATAATATATATATAATATAATATATATATATATATATATATATATATATATATATATATATATATATATATATATATATATATATATATATATATATATATATATATACAGTATATACACATATATATATATATAACTATGTATATATATAAATATATATATATACATATATATATATATATATATATATATATATATATACATATATATATATATATATATATATATATATATATATATATATATATATATATACATACGTATATATATATATATATATATATATATATATATATATATATATATATATATATATATATATATATATATATATACATACGTATATATATATATATATATATATATATATATATATATATATATATATATATATATATATATATATATACATACGTATATATATATATATATATATATTATATATATATATATATATATATATATATACTGTATATATATATACATATATATAACTATGCATATATATAAATATATACATATATATATGTGAAAGGCCATGAATGAAATCAAACACCTGCCATCGCATGGGAGCAGGAATCCAAGGTCGCAGTCTACCAGTACTGACGTCACAGAGGAGGGTGGTGTTGAAGTCTTCGAGGGGGAAGTCTTCCCAACGGAGGGACGTGCAGGATGTCTTACATGCTTGATACTCTTGATCCTGTCGTTGGGCTTCAGCCAGGGTGTTGTAATCCAATCCCAGTTGAACGGCAGCCAACGTGTTTCTTGATAGGCCATCGGCAACAGGATTCATTTTCCCAGGGACGTGTTGAAGGGTGCAATTGTATTCAGCCATGGCAGAGAGATGTCGTCGTTGACGGGCGGACCAGGCGTCAGACTGTCGAGTGAAGGCGTGCACCAGAGGCATGTGGTCTGTGCAGATGACGGACAGCCAAGTGCACCGCCAGCAATTCACGATCGAAGGTAGAATAACCAAATTCTGCCTTGTACAGTTTTCTGCTGAAAAAGGCCAATGGGCGGGGCGAGCCGTTGACCACCTGCTCGAGTACTGCACCATTAGCGACGTTGCTGGCATCGGTGGAGTGAAGGAGAGGGGCATGTGGGATAGGAAAAGTGAGAGCCGCAGCGGTTGACGTGGCCTTCTTTGCATTGCAGAAGGCCGCTTCTTGTAGGGGACCCCACTTCAGGTCGTTTGGGTTGCCCTTGAGGGAGGCATAGAGGGGAGCAAGAGTGGTGGCAATGGATGGCAGAAAACATTGATAATAGTTGATCATGCCCAAGAATTCCTGCAGAGCTTTGACGGTCGAGGGCGCGGGGAAGTCCTGAACGGCTGCTACCTTCTCTGGGAGGGGATAGACTTCTTCAGGAGTGATACGGTACCCTAAGAACGACACTTCGTTGGCGCCAAAGGTACGCTTGTCGTACTGGACTACAAGGCCGTTTTTTTTTAAGGCTATCAAGAACGATGCGCAGGTGATGGAGGTGTTCCTCTTTTGAGAAGGAGAACACAAGTATGTCGTCCACATAACATACACAGAAAGTGAGGTCCCCTAAGATGCCATCCATGAAACGTGGCCCCGGCATTACAAAGACCAAAAGAGGAGTAATTGAAGGTGTATGTACCAAACGCAGTGGTGATGGCAGTCTTGGGGATGTCTTCTGGGTTCATAGGTACCTGATAATACCCCTTCGCTTTGTGCAGGTAGGAGGTCACGTCAGCGATGTTTGGGAGGTGGTAGTGATCCGGTTCTGTTTGCATGTTCAGGCGCCTGTAATCCCCGCACGGACGGAGGTAGCCGTCTTTTTTCAGAACGTTATGTAAGGGTGACAACCATGGGCTGGAGGACTTTTGGCAAAGGCCCATTTCCTCCATTTCGGCGAACGTCTGTTTGGCGGCTGCCGATCGTTCCGTTGCCAGACGTCTGAATTTTGCGAAGACTGGGGGTCCCGTCGTCTTGATATGGTGATAAATACCGTGCTTGGCTGGGGCCTTGGGTGTTTGGCGAAGTTCTGGATGGAAAACTACCGGATACAACGTGAGGAGGTGGGCGTAGGCATCCGTGGGTGCGCTGATGTGGAGAGCGAGGTTGGAGGGGGCGAGCTGAAGAGGTGTCGACAAGTATGAGTCTGCGTCGACCAATCGTCGGTGGGCGACATCGACCAGAAGGTGGAAATGAGAGAGGAAATCCGCACCGAGGATTGGCAATGTGACGTCAGCAACGAGAAACTTCCAATTAAATTTACCCTTTCCAAACGATAATGTGAGGTTCTCGTAACCGTAGGTGGGTATCGCAGATCCGTTGGCAGCTACCAAGCGGATGTCGGCAGACGTAGACAGACTACGTTGTGTCCTGAAGAGTTCCCTTGGCAAAAGAGGACGACAAGCACCCGTGTCTACCAAAAATCGCACGCCCGTTCCTGCATAATGTAAAAATAAAAGATTAGAAACACGGGAG
>NC_090742.1:121489385-121509385 GCF_036898095.1 Palaemon carinicauda | reverse complement strand
TAATTTAGGAATCGAAAATCCTTTCAAATGACATCACTTTCATTCTAAACTCTACGTAATCCATCTGGAACATTTTAAATTCTATGTAAGCAGGATTTTTCCTACATCATGATAAAAATACAGCGCATTATATTTTGCATGCGTCGCTATGATTCATCAGAATTGGGTATTTATTTACGTTACTGACTTTTATATGTCAGAGCGATTACATAATAATAATAATAATAATAATAATAATAATAATAATAATAATAATAATAATAATAATAATAATAATAATAATAGATATGAACACTATTACTTCTCATATCATCATAATGATTTTGAGCCCATAAGACAAAGTTCATAATCCTTCTTTTGAGAGATTATTCCTAATATATATATATATATATATATATATATATATATATATATATATATATATATATATATATATATATATTTATATATATTATATAATATATATATATATATATATATATATATATATATATATATATATATATATATATATCACTTACTTTGTACTCATCCAATGGAGCTTCCTTGAAAAGAGATCAGTTTCATCCACGGAACGAGCAGATCCCGTATAATCAGTAACTATTTTATTCACAGTGAAAAGGAAATTAATTTAATAATCCTGATCCCCTCTACAGTTTATTCAACCTCGAAGAATTATCCTCTAGTGATCCTTTAAAGAATAACGATGAAATTCCACCTGCTTCTCGGAAAGGTTAGAACGATCCTTCCTTAATCCAAATGAATTCATTTTAATCTAAGATTTCTATCGCTGAGTTGCCACATTAGTTCTTCCATTACAGAGTTGTTGTCATCAGAGGTTCCTCTTAATATAAGCTATAATTGTATGTTCTTCCAGTAGAGCGAGAATGTTTCGATCAAAGCATTGTTTTGACTATTTTTTTTCTTTTTGGGGGGGCCCTTTTTGTGCGGTTTTCTATACCTGTTAGGAATAATCTCTCGAAGAGTGGAGTATTACAGATGTCTCAGGAGATTAAAATAATTACGATGATACGAGTAATAATCGTATTCAGTTCTATCATTATTATCATTAAGTTCTTGTTATGTAAATGTTCGGCCATATAAATATTATTTACATAAATTAATTGTGAGTTTGGTGCACCGAACACAAAAGGTAATGGGCACCATACAAAAATTATGCTTAGTGTGCCGTCATATAAATTTAATGCGGAAAAATAATGCTACGTGTTAAGTTTGGAAGACTCTCGAAGAGGGTTTTGATATCTATCCGGATTTAGATTTAGTACTGACTGCTATTACCTTGGAAGTGTAGTAATCTGTTGATCAAACCAATTTCATAATATACTTACTTTCCGGTCCCATACAGCAGGGGAACACCCACTCTCTACAGGCCCTCCACTGTCGTTTTACCTTGTTCGTTCAGAGTATTTAACGTTTCATATCGCGTATTGTTCATTTACTGTTAAATCGTCACTGTCAAAAGACTCATGAAATAAGAAAGTCTTCAGTTTCCTCTCGAAAGTCTCAATGTCTTCAATCATTCGAATGTTTCGTGAGAGCTTATTATATAGTCTCGGGGCTGCATATTTAAAGGCTCTGGTGCCTACAGTAGACATATATCTAGGGTCCAATAGTTTGAAGCCATCTGGAACTGTTCTCGTGTCGACACGATTTGTTGGCTGCGCAATATGTAGCAATTCTCCCAAGTAGTTTGTACGCCCGGTTCTGATAACTTGGTGGGTTATTGTACATATTTTGAATTCAATTCTCGCTGTAATCGGCAGCCACTGTAAATCAATTAGTATAGGGGTGATCCTTTCTCTAGGTGGGACACCTTTTATCAGTCTTGCTCCTCTGTTTATTATATTTTGTAATTTCTTAAGTTGCACTTTTGGTAAATTGTAGTAGATAGAGTTGCAGTAGTCAATCCTGGTAAAAACAGTTTATCAAAAGTTTCTTTACAGAATTTTCGTCCAGGTACTTTTTTTATAAACGCAGTATTTCTTAGATGATAACCAACTGTTTTTATTACATTATTCATTTGGGCATTTAGAGACAGATTATAGTCAAGAAATACGCCTAAATCTCGAACTTTACTAGATATCGGCACCGAGTCATTATTTATGTTCATATGAATATCACCTAAATTTCTCACGCTGTTTCTCTTGCCCACCACCATGAATTCAGTTTTGTTCTCATTTAATTTTAGTTGTTTAAATGTCATCCATTCTCTAACACTATCAAGGATTCGCTTTAAAGTTTCAGTAGTGTCATGTATATAATTTATGGAGAGGTAAAAATGTGTGTCTTCTACAAATAGTTTAATCTTCACGCTCTTGTCTGAAAGCAGCATCTAAGTGTGTATAATTTAGAGTTTCTCTGGATTTATTACAGGTGATTGTAGATCAAGATGTTAATATGTAAAGTATTGTGTAAGTAAAACTGGTTTGATACGAATTTGTTGCACTTTAGAGTGTATAAAATGTTTGTAAAGAAAACCCTGCTTGATACCAATTTATTGTACAAACTGATATTTTGTAAGTGTAAGTAAATTTTAGATATGTTATAAAGTATATTTTTGTAAGCCATCTGTGTTATTTAAATCTTTGACTTCTTTATATAACTCTAGCCAGTTAGAAACATTATGGAAATTGTCTGAGGAAAGAACTGCTAGTGATTTGAACCTGTTCTGTATTATTCCGAAAACCATTATAGTCTTAGACCTAAAGAACTAAGAGTATCTCAGAAGTTTATTTTCCAATACATAAAACAACCAGAGATAATCTCACACTTGAGTCATATTGAATTCACCCAGTTTTATAATTTTGTTTCCTTAGATACGCATTTGGTAGTGTCCTGGTAATGAACATACACTTTAAAAATCTAACTTCATTAAGTAATATTCTTTATTACCTTCGGCTGTTTTTATGTTTTGGCACGCCTTATTTTCTTTTCATTTTATTTCTCGTTCCCAAACTGTTAATGTCTAACTAAACGCATCCTCTTAATTCGCCGCCTAATCTCCCAAAGTAATATTCCTCTTCTGCTTTATAATCCTCCTTTAATACTTTACCGTGATCAATATTTTTTTTTTCCTCAAATCATGCGGAAGTATTTCCATTAAGCTAAATATTGACTAGATTCCATGCTTGAGTTCTCTGCACTCTATTTTATATACATTTTCTTTCTGAAACAATATTGATAAATCAAAAAATCGAATAATCTAGAAAATAAATCTAAAAAACCGAAAATTAAAATATCTGAAAGATAAAAAAATTGAAAAATATCCAGAAAATCGAAAATCTTAAAAAGAAATAACAAAAATATCGAACATTCGAAAAATCTAAAAAAGTAAAAAGTCTGAAAAAATAGAAAATCTCAAAAAATCGAAAAATCTAATAATGAAGGCGTTTATAATCTCACAGACAATCCTTAATTTGTATCTAATTGAAATATACGCATACTCCTTTAGATAGTCCGGCTATCTCAGTGCATACATAAATTAAAAGTTCCTTTCACCAGTTATTGACAACAATTCCTTAACCAGGCAGTGTCCATGTCATGTTTGTCAGTTAGTGTTGCAATGGAGTTCAACAGTCAGTGATCAGACAGTTTTAAACCAGTCACTGGTCAGATATGATGCACAAACTAGCATTCAAATTGCCTTCAGACATTAATGAACTCCTGTCCTCAATCAGTTAATTGTCTAATTGCAATTTTAAAAAAAAAATAAAGATAAAACTGGGATTCTATTTTATTTCTCTGATAATTTTTCGCATTTTCATAAAGAAGTTCCATTTTGTGGGAATCTAGTGGTCGGCCACAGAAATTTTAGGCTTTCTTAATAAACATGTTTGTTAGGAAAGATTATTATCATTATCATTATTACTTGCTAAGCTACAACCCTAGTTGGAAAAGCAAGATGCTATAAGTCCAGTAGCTCCAATAGGGAAAATAGCCCAGTGAGGAAAGGAAACATGGAAAAATAAAATATTTTCGGAACTGTAACATCAAGTTAACATTAAACTTTAACAAAACAAAATGAAGAGAAATAAAGTAGAATAGTGTGCCTGAGTGTACCCTAACGCAAGAAAACTCTAACACAACACTGGAGATCAATACTTTGATTCTGGAATGTCCTTCTCCTAGAGGAACTCCTTACCATAGCTAAAGGGTCATGTCTACCTTTACCAAGAAGTAAGTGGCCACTGAACAATTACAATGCAGTAGGTAACCCCTTGGGAGAAGAAGAATTGTTTGGTAATCTCAGTGTTGTCAGGTGTATGAGGACAGAGGAGAATCTGTAAAGAATAGGCCAGACTGTGTAGGGAAAGGGAAAATGAACCGTATCCAGAGAGAAGGATCCAGTGAAGTACTGCCTGGCTAGTCAAAGGACCCCATAACTCTATGGCGGTAGTATCTCAACGGGGCCTGGTGCCCTGGCCAACCTACTACCTACAATTTTCCTATATCTAAGATAATTTATTTATGAACGGTGGTCTTTAAGCAAGAGACGTACTATCCAATTCACAGAGAGACAGACACACATACATACTTCCGGGTAGATATGCAGACAAATGCAAATAAATTTGAATACAAAATGGAATGTCTATACCTTACACAAATGTGATAAAATCAAAATGAAATAGCTCTCTCTCTCTCTCTCTCTCTCTCTCTCTCTCTCTCTCTCTCTCTCTCTCTCTCTCTCTCTCTCTCTCTCTCTCTCTCTCTCTCTCTCTCTCTCACTCTCTCTCTCTCTTTTTAGCATTACAGATATAGAAAAGGTTAAAAAAAACTCGACGCTGAATATCTTACGTGGTTCAGTGCAATAAAAAACGAAATTCATGGCGGGGACGTTACAAAAACTAGTTGGGTGAAAAGTCATGAATTACGGCAATTTGTTTTATAACAGGCTATACCAGTTAGTGGGCAAAAAGTTTTCCCTGTTTTCAGAGGTATTCCAACTATTTCATTATCCTGCTTTACATTGTTTCTCCTCCCTGCCAATAATATCTGATAACTTTTTTTTTCGCTACTTATTATTTTTCTAATGCTTTAAAGAAAAAAAAATCATGAATAGTAACAGGCGTATCTCAAAACATGAAAAACCTTAGATTCCCATTCTTATTACGTTTTGTCTTGTACACAATAGATGCATTAGTTTCTAAAGAAATCTGCAAAATATATAAAATTTGACTGGTGGTTAGACACCTGGAGGTGTCAATATGGATTCAATATGACATCATCAGTACCGTAAATAAGTACACAGGAATAATATAAATAAAACATGCCATCAGCATCACAGAAAAATAAGTAGAACAAATGTGTATTAGATAAATATGTCGTCAAGCAGGACACACATGGATAAAATGTTGTCATCAATGGCGTCAAAAAATAAGCAGGGTTATCATCAGCAATATAAAAACATGTCATCAAGCAATGCAATTATGGAACAAATAAATATATATATATATATATATATATATATATATATATATATATATATATATATATATATATGTATATATATATATATGTGTGTGTGTGTCTGTATATATATATATATATATATATATATATATATATATATATATATATATATATATATATATATATATATATATATATATATATATAGATACACACACACACACATATATATATATATATATATATATATATATATATATATATATATATATATATATATATATATATATATATATATATATATATATACAGCATATGTGTGTGAGTGTATATATATGTATTTATGTGTGCGTGTAAATTTAATCCATACTAAATAATCATGCTATCATCAGTAGCCAATAAAAGACCCGATACAACATGGTGTACTGCAGGTTTCATATACACTCATACACTAACGGTTTTTGTTTTTTTTATCTTATCCCTTTCTCTTCCCTGCACTATTAATAGACCATCCTTGGTTTCATACTAGCACAAGCTTTATCCTATTTGAATTTTGTGTTTTTCTTCTTCGGAAATCGCCGTATATAACCTCGATGATTGATTAATAAAATTTTGTTGGATTCTCCTCGCCTCTCAGTTATCACCTAACGGCTCGCCATCATTAGCTTAGAGAAATAAGCGGGTCGAATATGGTTTAAATAAATGTCATCAGTAGGTTAGAAAAATTAGCTGGACACCTATTGATTGAATAAAAGAAGCCATATGTAGTGTAAAAACATAAGCGTGAGGTATATGGATTAAATAGCAATATCGTCATCAGTATTGTAGATAGATAAACAGGGCAAATGAGGGTTCAGTAATCATGTCGTCATCAGAATCACAGAAGAATAAACAATACACAAATTACATGGGTTAACCCTCTGGGGCCTATACCTCGTTCAAAGTACAGGTAAAGTACAGCGCTTTTGCCAAGGGCAAGTGTCGTTCGATCAGTTAACGTTTTCTTTAAAGATATGTACATCCATACTATACTTTATTTAGCCTATGCTTCTAGTCTTTTTTAACGATATCAGCAAATAACTACGTTTTACAAAAGCAATCAGAATATCTTTGTTAGGCTTACAAATAATGCAAAAAAATGTGTTATGAATGTGGAACTTCTAAGGATAATCGTAACTTATTTTTTGAAATAATAATGGAAAATGTAATAATTGTGTTGAGGAGGTTTATTTTCCTTTCAAATATGGTTGATATTTTACATGTAAGCAGCAATTTTGCTATAAAAAAGCTAATTTTCAATGAAGGGCATCTTTCATATTTTCCAACCTACTTTTGTTACGATTAAAGATATAAAGAAAATAAAAGTAGTATCAGAGAGCTGAGAAGATTAGGTACATACAAAATTAATGATTTGTCAGAAAATGTATAAACACGAACACAGGTTTTCATTTTGTTTGTGTTTAATTTATTTTAACATTTTTCTTAAAGAGTCGTTTACAATTTTATGATATTTCATGAGGTATGTGAAAGTACAAAGAATGTCGTTTCCAATGATGTTCGGAACATGGACATTGCAATTAATTACATACGCATAAACTATCATATATTATATAGGTGCGGGTATATTTTCGACGGTTACTCGTGCTCATGGCCATAAATAAAAGTTTACATTTTTCATAACAAAAAAAAAATTACTGACAAAATTAATAGCCTACTGGAATAAAAAAGCTCGTGAAATATTCTAAAAAAGTCCAAAATAGAATCAATCGGTGTTCCAAGAGAAAAAAAAATAATAATTGAAGCGGAAAGACTGAAATGTTTTTTTGTAATGATGATCAATACACTGGAGTTTTGTGTATAAAAGTAAATATTTTTACATTTTGCCGTACATCGTGTGAAACTACAAAGAATTTACGATTTACTGATGTAAGATACATGTACATTACAATTATTAACATGGAATCAAACCTACTTTCAATGATATACTCCAACGCAATCACTAAACCTTTTGTAAGGCGAAGCTCTCGGCAATGTGAATACGGCTGGAGGGATTTTCAGGTCAATATGTACGATCACATTTTTCATGATTATTCGGTATTCAATACCTCTACGAAAAGGGTAAAGATAGAAATGAAAATCTGAATAATTTTCATATATATTTCCATAATAACATCAACGAGTGTTCCTACAAAAAATCAGTAATTGAGCCTGTAAGACAGACAAAGATTATGTTTTTTCTGATAAAATGTTTTTTTATAGACTTTTTTTTAATAAAACGAACCAAATAATCACCCAATAAAGTTGTATATATGAAACGAACATTATATTATAACACAATAAATATAAAAAATACTGCGCAATTTAAAAGAACACAGATAAATGAATACGTAAAATAGAAAAGTGAAAATTAATTTGTATATACATAACTATACACACCCATCGTACGCAACCATTCACTCCCGACTTTTTTTTTATTCTTGTACTTACTCATTGTTGCTTCTCTTGCACTGTATGGGGAAGTTTCAGTTGCTACCTGTCACGATGTTGCAGGCCCCTTGTTGAAGCTGTTGGACACAATGAAAAATTCTTTATAAGCATTCACGATCACTTAAACATTTGAAAATACTGTCAAACAATAATTTGATGCAAAATAAATGTTAAAAAACAAAAGAAAAAAAAAGGCAAACAAGTTTCTCACGAGTGAGCAAACAAAGCCAAACAGGGTCAAGCACCTAGATAATTATTAAAGTTTATTTCTCGCAAAAAAAAAAAAAAAAATTAAAAATATTCATGTATAGTGACGAAACACTGTAACACACTATCAATCAATAATAACTGCCAAAAAAACTGCCCGAAGTGAACCACAAAAATAAATTCAAGAGTTTTTCATGCGCAATAGTAATCACAACGAAACTGGGTCAGATGCCTGTATTAGATTAAACATCTCCCCACGTGAGTGGTGACTTTTTTCTTTTTGTAGATAGACACCCGTTTATAGCAAATTTCCTTGCAAAATAAGCATTGGATGAGGTGCTAAAAGAATCATCGGATCACCAGGGAGAATTTTGCCAGAAAATTGAATAACCATGTCGTTATCACCGCCGTAGAAAAATAAGAACAACAATTGTGGATTAAATAACCATGTCGTTATCACCGCCGTAGAAAAATAAGAACAACAATTGTGGATTAAATAACCATGTCGTTATCACCGCCGTAGAAAAATAAGAACAACAATTGTGGATTAAACAACCATGTCGTTATCACCCCCGTAGAAAAATAAGAACAACAATTGTGGATTAAATAACCATGTCGTTGTCACTGCCGTAGAAAAATAAGAACAACAATTGTGGATTAAATAACCATGTCGTTATCACCCCCGTAGAAAAATAAGAACAACAATTGTGGATTAAACAACCATGTCGTTATCACCCCCGTAGAAAAATAAGAACAACAATTGTGGATTAAATAACCATGTCGTTATCACCGCCGTACAAAAATAAGAACAACAATTGTGGATTAAATAACCATGTCGTTATCACCCCCGTAGAAAAATAAGAACAACAATTGTGGATTAAATAACCATGTCGTTATCACCCCCGTAGAAAAATAAAAACAACAATTGTGGATTAAATAACCATGTCGTTATCACCCCCGTAGAAAAATAAGAACAACAATTGTGGATTAAATAACCATGTCGTTATCACCCCCATAGAAAAATAAGAACAACAATTGTGGATTAAATAACCATGTCGTTATCACCCCCGTAGAAAAATAAGAACAACAATTGTGGATTAAAAATAACCATGTCGTTGTCACCGCCGTAGAAAAATAAGAACAACAATTGTGGATTAAATAACCATGTCGTTATCACCCCCGTAGAAAAATAAGAACAACAATTGTGGATTAAATAACCATGTCGTTATCACCCCCGTAGAAAAATAAGAACAACAATTGTGGATTAAATAACCATGTCGTTGTCACCGCCGTAGAAAAATAAGAACAACAATTGTGGATTAAATAACCATGTCGTTATCACCCCCGTAGAAAAATAAGATCAACAACTGTGGATTAAATAACCATGTCGTTATCACCCCCGTAGAAAAATAAGAACAACAATTGTGGATTAAACAACCATGTCGTTATCACCCCCGTAGAAAAATAAGAACAACAATTGTGGATTAAATAACCATGTCGTTGTCACCGCCGTAGAAAAATAAGAACAACAATTGTGGATTAAATAACCATGTCGTTGTCACCGCCGCAGAAAAATAAGAACAACAATTGTGGATTAAATAGCCATGTCGTTATCACCACCGTAGAAAAAAAAAAACAACAATTGTGGATTAAATAACCATGTCGTTGTCACTGCCGTAGAAAAATAAGAACAACAATTGTGGATTAAATAACCATGCCGTTATCACCCCCGTAGAAAAATAAGAACAACAATTGTGGATTAAATAACCATGTCGTTATCACCCCCGTAGAAAAATAAGAACAACAATTGTGGATTAAATAACCATGTCGTTGTCACCGCCGTAGAAAAATAAGAACAACAATTGTGGATTGAATAACCATGTCGTTATCACCCCCGTAGAAAAATAAGAACAACAATTGTGGATTAAATAACCATGTCGTTATCACCCCCGTAGAAAAATAAGGACAACATTTGTGGATTAAATAACCATGTCGTTGTCACCCCCGTAGAAAAATAAGAACAACAATTGTGGATTAAATAACCATGCCGTTATCACCCCCGTAGAAAAATAAGAACAACAATTGTGGATTAAATAACCATGTCGTTATCACCCCCGTAGAAAAATAAGAACAACAATTGTGGATTAAATAACCATGTCGTTATCACCCCCGTAGAAAAATAAGGACAACATTTGTGGATTAAATAACCATGTCGTTGTCACCGCCGTAGAAAAATAAGAACAACAATTGTGGATTAAATAACCATGTCGTTATCACCCCCGTAGAAAAATAAGAACAACAACTGTGGATTAAATAACCATGTCGTTATCACCCCCGTAGAAAAATAAGAACAACAATTGTGGATTAAATAACCATGTCGTTATCACCCCCGTAGAAAAATAAGGACAACATTTGTGGATTAAATAACCATGTCGTTGTCACCGCCGTAGAAAAATAAGAACAACAATTGTGGATTAAATAACCATGTCGTTATCACCCCCGTAGAAAAATAAGAACAACAATTGTGGATTAAATAACCATGTCGTTATCACCCCCGTAGAAAAATAAGAACAACAATTGTGGATTAAATAACCATGTCGTTATCACCCCCGTAGAAAAATAAGAACAACAATTGTGGACTAAATAACCATGTCGTTATCACCCCCGTAGAAAAATAAGAACAACAATTGTGGATTAAATAACCATGTCGTTATCACCCCCGTAGAAAAATAAGAACAACAATTGTGGATTAAATAACCATGTCGTTATCACCCCCGTAGAAAAATAAGAACAACAATTGTGGATTAAATAACCATGTCGTTATCACCGCCGTAGAAAAATAAGAACAACAATTGTGGATTAAATAACCATGCCGTTATCACCGCCGTAGAAAAATAAGAACAACAATTGTGGATTAAATAACCATGTCGTTGTCAGCGCCGAAGAAAAATAACCATGGCAAATTTGGATTGAATAATTATGTCATCATCAGTACCTTAGAAAAACAGCAACAACAATTGTGCATTAAATAACCATATCATTATCAGTACCGTAAAAAAGTAACCTGGACAAATGTGAAATAAATGACTCTATCATCAGTATAGTAGAAAAATAAGCACGTGGATTAAATTAACTTATCGTCAAGAGTAGCCAAGAATGATAATCAGGATAATTAGGACTTAAATGGATATGTCATCAATAGTGAAGAAAAAGAAGCAGAACAAATGTGGATTAAATATCGATATCATCCTAAGTACCGTATATTAATAAGCAGGGCAAATGTGGATGTCATCAGTATCACGGAAAATAAGAAGAACAAACATGAATTAAATAACCATATTGTCATCTGTACAATAGAAAAATAAGCAGAACAAATATGAAATATATAAACATGTCATCGGTAGCATAGGAAAAAATAAGCAGAAAAAACGTGGATTGAATAACATTGTCATCCGTGCTGTAGAAAAATAGGCAGGAAAATATGGATTAAATAACCATGTCATCACCAGTAGCTAGAAAAATAAGAGGGAGAACTGCAGAATAAATAAAGTCATCATCGGTACCGTAGAAAAATGAGCAGGACAAGAATGGTTAATATTTTTCTTAAAATTTAACACTTTGGTAACAGGTATTTTTGTCATAAAACTCTTATCACCATAAGACTTAATGATGCCTCATTACTTACCATCTATAATTAATATGAAATATGCTAAATATACGTTTGCATCTTGGTAGTTCTATTGTAAAAGATTTCCAAGTCATGTTCCTTGGACATGATTCTCAAATTAATTGTAACTGTGTAGGAATAAAGACCGAAACTCATCTATAACTTATATCAAATAAATCAAACTTTCCTTCGAGAGAGGCGAAGACATTCCGGGTCTACCTAATAACTAATGAATAAAACGGGAGGTGGAAATCCGATGCTACTAATTAGAGTTCTCGCTATATAAAGACTATGTCACTGTTGTTACAAGTGTCACGGAACAGGGTTAGATTCCCCGCCGGTCAGAAGATATTGTCTTAGAGTGGTTCCGGCTGAGGCTATGACATGTTATTTCAGGTCCCTATCAGTGCAAGGGGAGAGCTAAGATACAAGAATCATATATACAAAAAATGAAATGTCGTTACTATGTACGATCGTGTGACACACGGTTGGTACATAGCTCCCCCCCTAAAAATGACACAGTACATGTTAAATAGCACGCCCTGATCTAGAGAGGCGAACTGTACGCGGGTCATCTGGCAGGAGATAAGCAGGTTTTAGAAGATCAATGGACTGGAGTCCTTCTGGCAAAGGCCCATTTCCTCCATTTCGGTGACCGTCTGTTTGGTGGCTGCTAATCGTTCCGGTGCCAGACGTCTGAATTTTGCGAAGACTGAGGGTCCCGTCGTCTTGATATGGTGATAAATACTGTGATTTGCAGGAGCCGTGGGCGTTTGGCCAAGCTCTGGACGGAAAACTTCCGGGTACGTCATGAGAAGGTGGGCGAAGGCATCCGTGGGTACGCTGATGTGGAGAGCGAGGTTGGAGGGGGCGGGTTGAAGAGGTGTCGACAAGTACAAGTCTGCGTTGACCAATCGTCGGTGGGTGACATCAACCAGAAGGTGGAAATGAGAGAGGAAATCTGCACCGAGGATTGGCAATGTGACATCAGCAACGAGAAACTTCCAATTAAATTTACTGTTTCCAAACGATAATGTGAGGTTCTTGCAATAGTATGTGGGTATCGTAGATCCGTTGGCAGCTACCAGATGGACGTCGGCAGACATAGACAGACTATGTCGTTTCCTGAAAAGTTCCCTTGGCAAAAGAGAATGACAAGCACCCGTGTCTACCAAAAATAGCTCTTGCGTTCCTGCATCATGTAAAAAGAAAAAATTAGAAAAACGGGAGGCCACCACCACGAGCGATGGCCTACTTACATGTCTTTTGGCCCCTGACAATCCTTGGCACATTTCTTTGCGGCTGCCCCGAATCTGTAGTGGTAGTAGCAAAACTGCGGCCAATTGGTGGTAGTAAGTGGCTGTAGAAGTCGTTGGTTGGGGCGCGAGTGAATGGTGGGTGATGGGTGGCTTTGTCGCCACTTCGGCTCATCACAGGGTAAGCTTGTATGTCCTACGGCATTCACGTCAGCTTCGGTTGACGTTGAATAGGCGTTCTTTTTGTCAGGAGTGGAGACGTTGATGGAGTTCTTGAAGGTCCTGAAGTGGCTGTCCATAAGGCTGTCGGCTTTGGTCATCAAGTCTTTTATTGGTAAACTATTGACATTGGGTATGACAGCGCGTACAGGTTCAGGTAAACGGTGTATCCACAGTGCACGAAGTAGGTTCACCTCAAGAGGAGAGCCGTCTGTAGCAGGTTGCAGGCGAGCGATACTGGTCATTTCCCTGAGGGCGAGCGAAGCCCTTTGGTCCCCCAATGGTTGTTGGGAGACCTGAGAAAGCTTTGCTATACGGGCGGCTGGCGTCGGCGAGTACTGCTACAGAAGGTATGTTTTGAGGGTGTCATACGCTATTGGGGTATCTCCTTGTTCACAAAGCCAGTTGGATATATCCGGGAAGGGCTCCTCGGGTATCACCGCGAGAACATAATCTGCTTTGGTGGTTGAACGAGTTACGCCTTTGATGCGGTACTGGACTTCTTCGTGCTGAAACCAAACAAACGCCTCTCCGCTGGCAAACGACGAAAGTTTCATTGGGGCAGCGCCAACTTCCGGGGAGTCCGCCATAATACCAATGACGGAGGGGGGTGTGGAAGGCGGGAGGAGCGAGTCGACTTCCGGGGTCACCAATATGACGGGCCGAGAGAGGCTGTGACTAAAAAGGCTGGATAAAAGCAACTGAGTAACTTTATTACAGAACATCCGTTTATATATACATAAACTCCAGGGAAAAATGGCAAAAAAGACATAACAGGCAATTTTATGTTCAACCTACAACCGCACCAGTTAACAGTTAACGGTGAGAAAAACAGACATGTTATTTCAGGTCCCTATCAGTGCGAGGGGAGAGTGAAGATACAAGCATCATATATACAAAAAATTAATGTCGTTACTATGTACGATCGTGTGACACACGGTTGGTACAAGATATAACTTCTTGGTTTCTCCCTGTCCCTCTGGTAGGGGGAGATAGAGTAGTCATACCAAGTTGAGAAGAGTTATAATTAGGAAAGTGGGGGGGTAAGAAGGGTTGAATTTGTATGTGCATATCTATCTAAATATTCAGTAGTCATTTTTGACGGGTCGCATACACTAGTACGATATAGGCAGTGAAGTAAAGGTACATTGGCGGTTACTTAACTGAAAATGGTTTTTGATATTTCTTGAAATATTTGCCTTTATTTGTCTTCATGTTAGAAAGTTTCTAATTTTGTTTTGAGAATAAATTTTGCACATTTATAGCCATATGATATTTTAAGCATTGAAACATTTATTTCTTTTTCATCCCTTTAAATCTTAATGATTTTTTATAAGAAAAATATACCCAAATGCTTACTTTTTATCATTACTTTTGAATGTATCATCTTAGTTATTGTTTTTTAATATCATTTTCGTTTGTTATTGATATTACAATTCTACCTATACCAAAGCTACCGCCATGTGGAGAGAGAGAGAGAGAGAGAGAGAGAGAGAGAGAGAGAGAGAGAGAGAGAGAGAGAGAGAGAGAGAGATGTTATTTACTCGTATCAACATAAATTACATACCCAGTTCGCAAAAATTTATAGGCTTTTAATATAATCGATAATGATTAATGTTTGAGTTATTAAATCTTTCCCATTTAAATTCAGAATAACAATCACAACAAAAACGCAAAGCCATCAAATGTATAATGAGGAAGGCTATAAATGGCATCGTTGCCCTTAAGAGTGGTGGTCTCGAGGAACCCCCATCTTTGCCGGCGTAAAAGTAATAGGATTAATGGAATTAAAAATCTCTTTTTAAGACCGACCAGGCAATAAAGCGGTCTAATATATTCTGGGAAGGGGCATTAAGTCGAATGTAAAAGATAAGGCAAAAGTTTCCCAAAGGAGATTATCCCTAAGAGGAAAAATGAATGTTTATCTACGTTTTCCAGAAGTCTGCAGTTTTTAGTACTTAGCGAATAGGAAAGAAATTCGACTTGAGTGAATGTAATCTGGAAACCAGATTATAAGGCTAAGTGTAAATCCTCCTTGGTTCGTCTGCAGGTGAGAGTCACAGGAAAAGGGATTGCAAATCCGAAGAGGATTTGGCGAAATTAATCTTGTTCCTAAATTTTAGCAGCACCCACTCAAAATGTTGTAAGCCTTTTTTTTCTATTCTCATTTCTCTGCAATAAAAACACAATCACATTTTGTGAACTGTTAAATCCTCTTTCTCTCTCGTTTTGGCCTAACGCATCATTAACATACATATTTTAAGCACTTTATATTCATACCATGATCCAATGCTTTTCTTAATGAAATGCGGTCTTATGAAATCATGGTTGGAAACCAGAGTGAAAATTAAGTTTATCTTTATGACTAAAATCTAAACAAGAATTTTTGGTCATAAAAGCATTAATTGCAAGTGTGAAAAGGTATGTTTCTGACTTTTTCCATGTGCCACTCAATTTCTCATTGCCGATCATATTATACTTGGTAGTTACTTTAAGGGCAGATTTTCTGGATCTATACAGCAGGGGAATCCTATTCTCTCCACAGGACCTTCACATTCCTTATCAGTTCAGTTGAAAAATCCTAATATAAAGAAAATGGCCCAATACCATGAATAAAAATTTTGAAGTTCATACAAATGACATTTTAAATAAACTTAATGGAATTATAATTTAGTATTAAACAATGTAACAAAATATTTCAATAAATCACAAGTAAATGTACTTTTAAGACCACCGAATCTGAGGGCATCTTTCTGGGTCGCATTCAGGTTTTCTTCTTTGCTTATATTTAATGAGGATGTAAAAAAAAAAAAAAAAAAAAAAAAAAAAAAAAAAAAAAAAAGTTTTAAAGTTTGAGCTCAAAACGTGTATGGAATTTATTTAAGCGAAGTATATATTAACAGTTAATGATTGTGAAGATATAGTGATAATTATCAATCTCGAAAAAATTATGAAATAATAAACAGTGATATTTGACATGTGATGTAAGTAAAACTGAATAATATAACCATTCAGTTACGGAAGGAAATTTGCAAGACTACGGAATCCAAATTAAAGTCTGACCTACATACTTAACGTAAAAGAAGAATTTCAGCCCAAATTATCAATGTAATGAAATATAGAAATCATATCATAATTATAACCAAAGGAATATAAAAATTATAGATTTTTGGTGTCTACTAATACGCAAATAACCAGTAAACAATGTGTACCACAGAGAGAAGTGACAAACCATAGAAATAAAGGCAGAAAAATACTTTCTTGGTTAACCTAATAACATAACATTTGATTATCAAACATTAAATTATAGCCGGGAGAAAGTACTATTTATGATGAGGCAACAAATGCTTGAGAGATTGATTGTAGTTACCAAACACATAACTAACCTTAACCCTTTAACCACCAGGCTATTTAGAACTTTCCAACCCTTAGCTCCCAAGCTTTTTTTTTTTTTCAAGCACATTTTGCAATATATATTTTTTAAATTGCTCTAACAGCCTTAATTTTCGTCATAAAGAGGTCAGGTTGGTCTCATTCTTTTCAAAAAAATCCTGAAGTTTCTCATAAAGATATAAAAAATATGCAAAAAAAAAAAAATATGAATAGCAGTTTTTTGCTAGGACGTACCAGTACGTCCATGGTGGTGAAGGTATGAGTTTTGTGAAACGTACCAGTACGTCCATTGGGGGTAAAAGAGTTAATAGGAAATGAACTTACCATGTCAATCAAAGCGAGAAGACTGATGATGGCAAAACCGAAAACTCGTTATATCCTTTATAATGAGAAAAGCCTAGGATCCAGATGGTACCCTTAGCAATGCATAAAATGTATTGTTTCACAGTATAAATGCACACAACCAGGAATATGCTCCTTTTGGTTTTAAAGACTGTATTGACTCGCTATTGGTTCGAAACTTTTGATACTGACAAAGGCAGTGACCTTTGACGTAATTTGACTATGAAGGTTTAGAAGAATAGAAAGGATGAGAATTCAGTCAAATCGTTAAACAACCTCTAACACCCACAGGAAGGATAATTGAAAAGTACCAAGTGTTTAAGCAAACAAGCCATCTTTGAAAAAAATTATGTCGTTCTTTCCACCATAAGGAAGAATAAGGTAAAAATAAACAGAAAAAGTAATAAGTAAGCATTTACTTATGATGTGAATTTAAATTCAGCAGACTAAATTCTATCTCCAACAAGTATCAAGACTAAATAGAAAAACTGGAATTTTGTGTTTTATTTGGCACTAGTTTCCTTATAAGCATGAATGAAAAAAAAAGTTTAAAAAAAAAATAAATAAGAAGTTAGTATGTTTATTACATAGAAATTTACCTATAAAAAAATATACATATCTAGACGAGGCTCTTGGTAGCCTTGCTATTTCAAATAATTTTAATATTTTTTTGTATCCACTATTTGGGACGTTTGTTAACTTTCATTTATATACTAAAACTGTGGGAAACTAACTGGCTTGGCTTTGAATAGCAATTAGACTTAGTTTGGTAGGTTCTTGGAGCCCTGACGTGGTGTCATGGAGGAAATACCTAGCCATGGTAACAATACGTATGGGTAAACTACTGCACGCAGTATGTTGCCATATTAAATAATAACGACAATAATTATCATAATAATCTTGGCCTCCATTATTATTATTATTATTATTATTATTATTATTATTATTATTATTATTATTATTATTATTATTATCACTAATAATAATAATAATAATAATAATAATAATAATAATAATAATAATAATAATAATAATAATAATAATAATCTCATTCATCGAAACTATTTTTATGAATTTTCGTTAAGTTGATTCTGAGTCTGTTAACTTACTATTATTATTATTATTATTATTATTATTATTATTATTATTATTATTATTATTATTATTATTATTATTATTATTATTAGCTAAGCTACAACCCTAGTTTGTATAGTAGGATGCTACAACCCCTAAAGCTCCATCTGGAAAAATAGTTCCACGAGGAAAGGAAAAAAAGAAATAAATAAACTATAAAGGGTAACTAAATAATGAACAATATATCATATATTTAGTTCAGTAACAACGTAAAAAAAAATCTGTGAGATATTTAAGATTCTAATGTATTAATAACTATTTACCCAGACTTCATTATTTGCAAATCCATGCAGGAGAGTGAGGTGTTAGAAAGTTTCTGAAAAGTATCAATGAAACGATGTATCAGTTAATATCATCAGGTCGTATAAATGATGTTGGTTGATTAGAAATACAGAGAACACAAAAGATTCCTTTTGCTCTTCTGGAATTAGTACAATAATATTTTGTAAAATTTAACAGATGGAGTTAATTATCCCCTATATAAAAAAGGACTAGTATCTGGATACATACACGCACACACACAAATGTATATATATATATATATATATATATATATATATATATATATATATATATATATATATATATATATATATATATATATATATACAGTATATATATATATATATATATATATATATATATATATATGCATGTATGTATATATATATATATATATATATATATATATATATATATATATATATATATATATATATATATATATATATATATATATATATATATACCCTTTTAACCACAGACTCTTTGGAAATTTCCAACCCTTAACCCCCCAAGGGGTTATTTTTTCCCCAGCACATTTTGCAGTATATTTTTTTTTCAAATTGCTCTAACAGCCTTAATTTTTGTCATAGAGATGTCAGGTTGGTATCATTCTCTTGGAAAATGCCCAAATTTTCTCAAAAAATTTTCAAAAATATGAAAAAAAAAATTTTATAGCATTTCTTTGCAAGGACGTACAGGTACATCCATTGGGGTAAAGGGGTGAGTTTTGTGAAACGTACCAGTACGTCCTTTGGGGGTAAAAGGGTATATATATATATATATATATATATATATATATATATATATATATATATATATATATATATATATATATATATATATATTTCCGGTCACGATGAGTGGCAGGGGGAGATGGCTAGTCATACCCTGGTGAGAGAGGTTGCCCCGAGATGTACAATCAGGAAACACAATCTCCCACAACTAGCTGAATCAGTGGGTTGTAGTTAAGAACTGTTTGTTCGTGTGTTTATTTTTATAATTGTTATTACTAGTTTAGCTGCAATCTTATTTGGAAAAGAAGGATACTATTAGCCCAAGGCCTCCATGAGAGAAACATAGCCCAATGAGGAAAGGAAATACGAAAATAAACTATAAAAGAAGTAATGAACAATTAAGATAAAATATCTCAAGAACAGTAACAACATTAAAATAGATCTTTCATATATAAACTAAAAACTTGAAAAAAGAAGAGGAGGAGAAATTAGAAAGAACATCGTGCCCGAGTGTACCCTCAAGCAAGAGAACTCTACCCCAAGACAGTGGAAGATCATGGTACAAAGGGCGTGGTACTACCCAAGACTAGAGAATAATGTTTTGATTTTAGTGTCCTCATAGAGGAACTGCTGACATTACTAAAAATTCTCTTCTACCCCTACCAAGTGGTAGTATCACAACCGGTAGCTGGTTCCCTGACGAAGCTACTACCTGTGTACATATCTATTTAAATATTTAGCCATCATTTTTAACGCATGGCGTACACTTGTAGGAAATATTACCGAATCACTAAAGAAGATATAAAATTATATCGTCACTTTGAATACGATCTGTAGTTCCACAAC
>NC_090742.1:121471688-121474188 GCF_036898095.1 Palaemon carinicauda | reverse complement strand
AAACCGCTGAAGCTTAGGAATTTATAGCAAAGCAACAGGCTTGAGAGGATAGACTAGCTGTCCCACACTTCATCAACGGTTAATCCCTTTGATCGAAGGTCATCCTTGATACAGTCCACCCACCTTCGCTTTGGTCTCCCTCTCCTTCTCCTTCCCTGTACCTCCATTTTCATCATTCTCCTCCCAATATATTATTTATCTCTTCTCATGACATGACCATACCACCTCAGTCTACTTTCTTGGATCTTATCTGATAGTTCTCTAACTCTTGTGGTACCCTTATCTTATCTCTTCATGTCATCCTACACATCCATCTCAACATTCTAATCTCTGCTACATCCAGCTTCTCTTCTGTCTTCTTTATTGCCCTTGTCTCCACTCCATACACCATTGCTGGTCTCACAACTGTCCTGTGTACTTTACCTTTTAACTTTACCACTATTTTCCTGTCACATAGTACTCCATTTTTTTTTGCTTTATACCTCACTTAGTTTGCTTAATATCTACCTGGTTCTTTGGTCACACACAGATTGAAGGTAGATGATGAGTATTACCTTGAAAAAAATATCCATATCTTAGAATAATATACGAAAAAATACGAGTTGAAGGGAAAAGAGCGCTGATAGAACTTTATACAACTTTTTTATATTCTGTTTTTTACCTACATATTTTATCCAAACGTAGATGAAAATACTGTAATTGGATTTTGTAGGAAAAATCCTCTTGAAAGTCATGAAACTAAAATTAAAGCAAGGAAGGAAAATATTGGTGAAATATTTGTCTTTGTAACAAACTCGATATCATTGCAAATTTAGGCGAAGTTTTGTCGATGCATCCTGCCCACCCACGATTACTTGTCATCAAAATATTCCAATACTCATCATGAGACGTTTTTATTTTTTTCTTCGTAGCTCACCTATTTCCCCACTATTGGCACACGGGGACAAGCTGCTGCAATGCATTTAAGGTAATATTTTAAAACTGCTCATTGGACAAAGTAACAGTTGATCCAGATCATTGGTTACAGAACGAAGACTCGCAATCTGAAAAGGCCCGAATCTAGGATCCATTATCCCTGAATTTTGAGTCATGGCAATAAACTCAGGGACGAAGCAGAGTGTCACCTCCCCCTCCTCCTCGTAACTCGCTGCAAAAAGCCTCTCTGAGAGAAGAGATGCTGGATAGTCTCCAGGCGTGAGGACGAAGAGTTGCTACTGGTTTGTGAAAGTTGTTCACGTGTGGTTGGCCGAGTAGATCTGATCATGGAGGGAGGTCCCTTGGGAGCTCTATCAGGAGGGGTACAAGGTACGGGAACCATACTGTGTGATGTCATAGCAGAGCTATGAGCATCATGAATAGGATGTTGGATGCTTTCGTTTTGTTGAGCACCCTTCTCATTTGACAGAATGGCAAAGACGTACACGTCGATGTTGTCCCACCGTTGTTGAAATGCATTTTGCCAGAGAGCCTGAGGGTCCAAGAGTGGGGAGCAGTAAAGTGGGACCCTGAAGTTCAGGGATGTCACGAACAGGTCCACAGTTGGGAAAACCCCAAAAGTCAGGACTTTGCTGGCTATCAAATGATTCAAAGACTATTCGGAGCCCACTATCTGAGTCACTCTGCTCAGATTGTCTGCGAGCACATTCCTCTTGCCTAGAATGAAGCGAACCGATAGGGACACCGAATGCTCTTCTGTCCATCTTAGAGTCTCTACTGTTAGATAGCATAGGGGCTGCTATAAGGTACTGCCTTGTTTGTTTATGTACGCCACTACTGTGGTGCTGTCGCTTATCAACACCACAGAGTGACCTGCCAGGAACTATTGAAGAGCTACTAAAGGCTGCTCTCATCTCTAAGAGATTTATGTGCTGGTACCTTTCGGACTCGGACCATAGCCCAGAGGCCATATGGGGCAGTATCTGGGCCCACCACCCTTATTTCGATGCACCTGTATAGAACATCAATTCCGGGGGAGAGACGAAGTCTGTCCTTCTTCGGAGGTTCTCTTCTGTCACCCACCACTGAAGCTCCGTCCTCTGCTCCTGTCTCATGGGAACAATAGTATCCGGGTAGCTGGTGTGTTGGCTTCACCTGGATTTCAGTTGCCACTAGAGAGATCGAATCTTGAGGCGACCATTGGGAACTAGATGGACCAGGGATGCTAGGTGACATAGGAGACACAACCACTACTGGGCTGGAATCTCTTCTTGTCTGAGGAAGGGGTTTGCCACTTTCCTCAGTCTGTGTACTCTGTCGTCTGATGGAAAGACTTTCTGAACCTTGGTGTCTATTATCAAACCTAGGTATACCAGTATTTGAGAGAGAAGCAGTGATGACTTTTCGTGATTGATTACGATCCTCAGATCCTGACAAAACTCGAGTCGTCTGTCTCATGGTTGAAGACGGGTCACCATCAAGTTTGCTAGAATCAGCCAAATGTCGAGGTATCGAAGGAGACGAATGCAGATTCTGTGAGCCCAGAGCATACACTCTCTTGAAG
>NC_090742.1:121456688-121466688 GCF_036898095.1 Palaemon carinicauda | reverse complement strand
TGATGAGATCGGATTTTTTTCTGATTAAGGATTGCAGGAACGAGCCTCACCAACTCGTCTTCCTGGTCGGTCACCCTTGGGATGTCATTCGCGACAATCCAATGAGGAGAAAAGAATTTATTCTTGTCAAAGATAGCAGTGGCAATACTCATCACCTCTTCTTTCTGGTCGGTCAGGATGTCATTTGCGACAATCCGATGTTAACATAAGAGGTCAAAGGTCATCATGATCTCAACGCTATTCTTCATGAGGATGTCATAACTCTAGGGCTTCACGCTCACAAGAGCGAAGGTTATCACAGTCTCGGCATTCTTTCCTGAGACGTTCTAATAGAGTTCAAGATTACGAATCGTACAATCACGAGATTTACGCACACAATTTGGAGATAAACGATTGTGTGCGTAAATCTCATGAACATGAGCTTGAATCTCGTTATCGCAAATTTTGTGATCATGAGCTTAAATCTCAGGATCGTAAAATTCGTAATCTTGAACTCTATTAGAATGTCACCGGAAAGAAGAACGCCGAGACCGTGATAACCTTCGCTCTTGTGAGCGTGAAGAATCCCCCAAGATATGTATGAGAGGGTAGAAGCAAATGTTAGAAGCAGTATACACCTAACAGAAAGTTTTTCAAAGTAAATGTGGGACTATGTCAGGGGTCTGCATCGAGCTTACCTATTTGATCTGGTCATGGATGTAGTAACACAAGGTATTAAATATCAGTCTCCTTGGTGTATGCTTTTTGCTGATGATGTTATACTGTGTAGCACTAGGCGAGAGGTAGTAGAAGAGAAACTGGAGGAGTGGAGAAGAGAAGTGGAAAATAGAGGATTGAAGATCAGCAGGAAAAAGAGAGTATTATAGATTGAAAAATGGGGAGAATGGGGAAGTTAGTTTACAAGGAGAGAGATTGAAAAGAGTTAAAAATTTCAAGTATTTAGGATCCACAGTTGCAGAGGATGGTGACCTGGGGGTAGAAATAAACCACAGCCTACAAGCAGGATGGAAGAATTGGAAAAAGTGTGTGGAATACTATGCAACAGGAAAATAAGGGCTAAATTGAAGGGTAAGGTACACAGGACAGTTGTGAGACCGATAGAAGAGAAGAAGCTGGATGTGGCAGAGATGAGAATGTTGAGATGGATGTGTGGGGTGACAAGAAGAGATAAGACACGGAATGAGGTAATTATTGGGACCACAGGAGTTAGAAAACTATCAGATAAGATCCAAGAAAGTAGACTGAGGTGGTATGGTCATGTCATGAAAAGAAATGAACAGTATACTGGGAGGAGAGTGATGAAATGGAGGTACAGAGAACAAGAAGGAGAGGGAGACCAAAGCGAAGGTGGATAGACTTTAACACAGATGACCTCAATCAAAGGGATTAAGCGGTGATGAAGTGTGGGACAGTGGTAGATGGAGAACGCTGGCCAGAAACATCGACCCCACATAAAAGTGAGAAAAGATGCAGACAAAGAAAAACTCGGAATTTGGCAAAAATCAACTGTTGCCACACAAAAGATGAAAATAATCTGTAGTATTTTGATTACAAAAATTGCGATATCGTGAGCTTATCTGATGCCGTCAAATAATCTGTCAGCCATTAGGAATCCACTGACAGCGTTATAAGTTTTTCCAATTATTTGCTTTGATACTTCTTTTCTTTTGGCGTAACTGATCAAAAATTTTTCCTATTGGTATCTATGTTATTGAGATGAGCTTCTCTGTTGATAGATATGTTCAGTATGTGAGACTTTCAACATACTAGTTTTTCTTGGTCCTTCCTTATGAAGCGCTTTCTTCAACTCATGCAGTTGTCGAAGCTCTCCATGCCTTATTGCACGTTTAGCACTAGTAAGGGCTGTTCGAGATTGGCTAGCCATATCTTGCAACCCTGAATCTTGAAGCAATTTTGAAAACTTACCTCGAAGTTTGGTCATTTCATAAAATGGTTGCTCTTCTAGTCCCCGACGACGACACTCCTTTTTTGAATTTTCATAACCTGCTGATTTTATATTGAGCCATTCTCTGAAAAACCACACAACTGTTATTTACTGACTAATGAATGAGAAAGGAAAGTATTTAAAGGAAATCTTTATTTGGTAAACAACACTACGCAAATATTTTTACAGGAAGTATGATACATAAATTATATTCAAATCAAAGGCACATACATAGCGTCATTAAAATTAATCATAAAAAACCTCATTTAATGTCAAAATTAAGATAATTAAAAAAAATGTATCAGATGTACACAGGAGCTTAACGAATGCCTTAAATTTTGTAACTTGACAGTCAGACAATTTGAGTAATTATCTCCGATACAATGAACACTTTAGAGCAAAACTTCTTATTTGCTTAACCTTTTATTCTTTCAATTAATGTTGAAATAAAATAGTGGTTTGTGTCTAAGAAAACTTTAATGGTTTGTGGCTATGAAATAAATATTGTATACACTGTATTGTTATAAGAAACTTAATTTTGAATACCCCTCTGTGGCCTCCAAAAATGTCTTAATCAGTGGCTGGGTTCTGTTTGCTGAGTCCATCTTGTTCAGTATTCTCTTTGACCTGGAAGGCTGGAATACACTTGGCATTTTTGATCCAGAAGGTCTTTAGTTACCTTAACCAAGACCACAAAATTTTGATGCACTATTCCAGTACAAAGGAATCCCCTTCAAGGGATACAGCATACTAAAAGTCATAACACTTTTTACATTTGCATTTTATACATTATAAAGAAACAGCACAAGTTAATATTTACCATAGGAACACTGCATACTGAAACAAGGGAGACTTCTTCCCTCTGACGAGTCCATATTGTAAATTATTTCTTTTGACCTGGAAGGCTGGAATGCACTTGCCATTAACTGTTCATCTCTTAAATGTTCTTGATCCTTAAGGCCCTTAGTTACCATTATAGCAAAAACTCCTGATCCACTATTACAGTACTGTGGAATCTCCTTCAGGGGACACAGCATAATGAAATACGTCACACTTGTTTTTTCTGCATCCATCCACATAATAAAGAAACAGTACGAGTTAATCTTTATCAAGGAACACTGCATACTGAAAAAAGGGAGACTTCTTCCCTCTGCTGAGTCCATATTGTAAATTATTTCTTTTGACCTGGAAGGCTGGAATGCACTTGCCATTGACAGTTTATCTCTTAAATGTCCTTGATCCTTAAGGTCCTTCATTACCATAATCACAAAAACTCCTGATCCACTATTCCATTACTGTGGAATTTCCTTCAGGGGACATAGCATAATGAAATACGTCACACTTGTTTCTTCTGCATCCATCCACATGATAAAGAAACAGTACGGGTGAATCTTTATCATGAAACACTGCATACTGAAACAAGGGAGACTTCTTCTCTCTGCCAATTCCATATTGTAAATTATTTCTTTTGACCTGGAAAGCTGGAATGCACTTGCCATAAACAGTTTATCTCTTAAATGTTCTTGATCCTTAAGGCCCTTAGTTACCATAATAGCAAAAACTCCTGATCCACTATTATAGTACTGTGGACTCTCCTTCAGGGGACACAGCATACTAAAAGTCATCACACTTGTTTTTTTCTTCATCCATCCACATGATAATGAAAAAGTACAGGTGGAATCTTTATCAAGGAACACTGCATACTGAAACAAGGGAGACTTCTTCCCTCTGCTAAGTCCATATTGAAGATTATTTCTTTTGACCCAGAAGGCAGGAATGCACTTGCCATTGACAGTTTATCTCTTAAATGTCCTTGATCCTTAAAGTCCTTTGTTACCATAATCGCAAAAACTCCTGATCCACTATTCCAATACTGTGGAATCTCGTGGAATTTACTTCAGGGGACACAGCATAATGAAATACGTCACACTTGTTTTTTCTGCACCCATCCACATGATAAAGAAACAGTACGGGTGAATCTTTATCAAGGAACACTGCATATTAGAACAAGTGAGACTTCTTCCCTCTGCTGACTCCATATTGTATATTATTTCTTTTGACCCGGAAGGCTAGACTGCACTTGCCATTAACAGGTTATATCTTAAATGTTCTTGATCTTTAAGGCCCTTAGTTACCATAATAGCAAAAACTCCTGATCCACTATTATAGTACTGTGGAATCTCCTTCAGGGGACACAGCATACAAAAAGACATCACACTTGTTTTTTCTGCATCCATCCACATGATAAAGAAACAGTACAAGTGAATCTTTATCAAGGAACACTGCATACTGAAACAAGGGAGACTTCTTCCCTCTGCCGAGTCCATATTGCAAATTATTTCTTTTGAACTGGAAGGCTGGAATGCACTTGCCATTGACTCTTTATCTCTTAAATGTCCTTGATCCTTAAGGTCCTTTGTTACCATAATCGCAAAAACTCCTGATCCACTATTCCAATACTGTGGAATCTCCTTCAGGGGACACAGCATACAAAAAGACATCACACTTGTTTTTTCTGCATCCATCCACATGATAAAGAAACAGTACAGGTGAATCTTCATCAAAGAACACTGCATACTGAAACAAGGGAGACTTCATCCCTCTGCCGAGTCCATATTGTAAATTATTTCTTTTGACCCGGAAGGTTGGAATGCACTTGCCATTAACAGTTTATCTCTTAAATGTTCTTGATCCTTAAGGCCCTTAGTTACCATAATAGCAAAAACTCCTGATCCACTATTATAGTACTGTGGAATCTCCTTCAGGGGACACAGCATACAAAAAGACATCACACTTGTTTTTTCTGCATCCATCCACATGATAAAGAAACAGTACAGGTGAATCTTTATCAAGGAGCACTGCATACTGAAACAAGGGAGACTTCTTCCCTCTGCCGAGTCCATATTGTAAATTATTTCTTTTGACCTGGAAGGCTGGAATGCACATGCCATTAACAGTTTATCCCTTAAATGTTCTTGATCCTTAAGGCCCTTAGTTACCATAATAGCAAAAACTCCTGATCCACTATTATAGTACTGTGGAATCTCCTTCAGGGGACACAGCATACTAAAAGTCATCACACTTGTTTTTTTCTTCATCCATCCACATGATAATGAAAAAGTACAGGTGGAATCTTTATCAAGGAACACTGCATACTGAAACAAGGGAGACTTCTTCCCTCTGCTAAGTCCATATTGAAGATTATTTCTTTTGACCCAGAAGGCAGGAATGCACTTGCCATTGACAGTTTATCTCTTAAATGTCCTTGATCCTTAAAGTCCTTTGTTACCATAATCACAAAAACTCCTGATCCACTATTCCATTACTGTGGAATTTCCTTCAGGGGACATAGCATAATGAAATACGTCACACTTGTTTTCTCTGCATCCATCCACATGATAAAGAAACAGTACAGGTTAATCTTTATCAAGGAACACTGCATACTGAAACAAGGGAGACTTCTTCCCTCTGCCGAGTCCATATTGTAAATTATTTCTTTTGACCTGGAAGGTTGGAATGCACTTGCCATTAACAGTTTATCTCTTAAATGTTCTTGATCCTTAAGGCCCTTAGTTACCATAATAGCAAAAACTCCTGATCCACTATTATAGTACTGTGGAATCTCCTTCAGGGGACACAGCATACTAAAAGACATCACACTTGTTTTTTCTGCATCCATCCACATGATAAAAAAAAAGGACAGGTGAATCTTTATCAAGGAACACTGCATACTGAAACAAGGGAGACTTCTTCCCTCTGCCGAGTCCATATTGTAAATTATTTCTTTTGACCTGGAAGGTTGGATGCACTTGCCATTAACAGTTTATCTCTTAAATGTTCTTGATCCTTAAGACCCTTAGTTACCATTATAGCAAAAACTCCTGATCAACTATTGCAGTACTGTGGAATCTCCTTCAGGGGACACAGCATACTAAAAGATATCACACTTGTTTTTTCTGCATCCATCCACATGATAAAGAAACAGTACAGGTGAATCTTTATCAAGGAACACTGCATATTAGAACAAGTGAGACTTTTTCCCTCTGCTGACTCCATATTGTAGATTATTTTTTTTGACCCGGAAGGCTGGAATGCACTTGCCATTGACAGTCTATCTCTCAAATGTCCTTGATCCTTAAGGTCCTTTGTTACCATAATCGCAAAAACTCCTGATCCAATATTCCAATACTGTGGAATCTCCTTCAGGGGACTCTGCATACTAAAAGACATCACACTTGTTTTTTTCTGCATCCATCCACATGATAAAAAAACAGTACAGGTGAATCTTCATCAAAGAACACTGCATACTGAAACAAGGGAGACTTCATCCCTCTGCCGAGTCCATATTGTAAATTATTTCTTTTGACCTGGAAGGTTGGAATGCACTTGCCATTAACAGTTTATCTCTTAAATGTTCTTGATCCTTAAGGCCCTTAGTTACCATAATAGCAAAAACTCCTGATCCACTATTATAGTACTGTGGAATCTCCTTCAGGGGACACAGCATACTAAAAGACATCACACTTGTTTTTTCTGCATCCATCCACATGATAAAGAAACAGTACAGGTGAATCTTTATCAAGGAACTCTGCATACTAGAACAAGTGAGACTCCTTCCCTCTGCTGTGTCCATATTGAAGATATTTCCTTTTGACCCAGAAGGCAGGAATGCACTTGCCATCCTCTTAATTGTCAGGTGGCTTAGACAACATTAAGATGTCTGTTTATTTTTTCTTGGTCTTTTTTTTCATATTTTGTAATGGAGACTAAGAACTTTGCGAATCCTCTCGATCCACCGCACAAATTAATCTCATTTTGATCCTCAACAGTATTTTCTGTTTTGGGTTTCATATCAATTTTGATATATAAAGTAACTTTATGTTTCTTCTGCTCCCACTTTGTCTGCATCTTTTTCCACTTTTGTGTGGGGTCGATGTTTCTGGCCAGCGTTTTCCATCTACCCATCTTCTTATCCTCCTATTTCTTCTGATTCTTGTTAGTATGTTGTTTTTTCTTTTCCTCCTCCTTTTCATTTTCCTTCTCCTGCTTCTCATTTCCATTCGCCTTTTCTTCCAGATTGTTGGTATTCGTTTTTTTTTCTTATTTTGCTCCCTTCCATTCTCCTTCTCTTTCTGCTAGCTTTATCTGTATTCCCCGTGCCAGTCTAGTATGGGCATCCTCTCTCAAATTGAAGATTCTTTTGCAACCTCATGCTGACTTTTCAGTACAATCTCCTTACACATGCTGCCATCTTAAAAGCCTGTTGGTCTCGGGTATTTCAACTCCTAGACGTTCTAGAAGCTCTCTAAGCCTGGATTGACAATTGTTTGTCATACGATGGTACCTTTTCAAATTCCACGGTTTATAGAGTTCTGTCATTGCATCATAGACCTGCCGTGGTGTCAGGTTTTCTATCTGATATTCATCCTTTACAAAGAACTCAAATTTAGGAGGTGTTAATCTGTAAAAGGGCATCAACCATTCATTTTCTTCAGAGTCATCTTTTGGTAACCCTTCAAAGTATCGCTCCTTGGACTCCCATTGGATTTCACGGTGGTATGCATTATATGCAACAGACGGCACATATGGCGAAACGGGTACAGTGATTCCCTGTCAAAATACCTCTCTACCATGACAATTTTGCAGAATCCCGGGTTGTCGTCCTTTTCATCCCATTCTTCATAATTCTTCCGAAGCATATCTTGAATATCTAGTGGTGGTTGTGAGAAGGGTAGATTTAAGAAAGGGGAGGATTCTGGTGTTGTTTTTGAGAAGAGTGCCTTTAAGAAAGGGGAGGATTCTGGTGGATTTAAGAAGAGGGGAAATTCAAGTGATGAATGTGAGGAAGAACAATCAAGTGATGAACGTGAGGAGGAAGAATAAAGTGGTGACTGTGAGGAGGAAGAACCAGGTGATGAATGTGAGGAGGAAGAATCAAGTGATGAATGTGAGGAGGTCTCCTCATCCTTTCCATAAAGCCCCACCAAACGAACGTTGATTTTATCTTCTCGTCGGAGCTCCTTTTGAAGCCTTTTGACTTCTTTGCTAGTGTTTCTAAAGCCTTTGACCACCCTTTCGTGAAGAATCTCTATACGAAAACCTAAACGCTTAATTTCTATATTCAATCTTGCTATTATCTCCTCTTGTTCCTTTTGACGATTAGGGTCAGTTGTCTTCTTCGCCTGCTCTTCCTCCTGACTCCTTTCATTCTTCTTGTGATACTCATCCTCCCTTTCCTTCCTATCTTTCAGAAACTCTTCCCACCTTTGTGTATCAAAACTTATTCTAATACCTACAGGGCACATAAAATATCTAATTGGATCAAATCCAACCAAGGGTCTAAGAATTTGATTGAGAAAGTGGCCCAAGTAGCACTTGCCACAATCGAACTTTAAACGGAAGACTTGGATGGGCATTTTTGGGTTATTGTGATGGACCACCATAATCGAGTCACATTTACGCTGCCTAGGAATGGAGTAATTTTCTCTATTCCATGGGGGACTGCCATTGTTTATATGATCAACGATTTCTTGTTCAATGAAGGTTCCATTGAGTGGTTGCCCTGTTCTGATCTCCTTTTTTGGAGAGATTTTTGATGCGTTTATCTTTTCCATCAATCGTTGTCTATCCTTTTTTAGCCTCTCGCTTTTTCTATTATCTTCTTTCTCCTTGTTTAATTTTTCTTTATTTTTTCTCTTCCCCTTCTCCCCCTTATTCCTCTGATTATTGGTATTCTGTTTTTCCTCCTTTCCATTCTTCTTCTCCTTCTGATCCTTGCTATTCTTGGTTAACTTATTTTCCTTCTTTCTATAAAGTCCTATCAAACTAGCGTTGATTTCTTGTTTTCGTAGAAGCTCCTTTTCAAGTCTTTCGATTTTCTTTTTATTCTCTATATTTCTTCTGACGATCTTGTTTTTAAATCTCCTTATACAGTCCTTTAAATGCTTCTTTTCTCTCTTTAATTCTTCTATTTTCTTGTTTAGTTCTTCTTCACGATTGGGGGTAATTATCTTCTTTTCCTCCTCTTGCCTCTGATTTTTTTCATTATATTTTTTCTTCTTCTTCTCCTCCTTTTCAGTTTCCTTCTCTTGCTTCTCCATTCCAGCATCCTCCTTTTTCTCCTTCTCCTCCCTTCCATTCTCTTTTTTCTGATTATGATGATGTAGAAGCTCCTTTTTAAGTCTTTCGATTTTCTTTTTATTCTTCCTCTTCTTCTCCTCCTTTTCACTTTCCTTCTCCTGCTTCGCCATTCCAGCCTCCTCCTTTTTTTCCTTCTCCTCCCTTCCATTCTCCTTCTCTTTCTGATTATGATGATGTAGAAGCTCCTTTTCAAGTTTTTCGATTTTCTTTCTATTCTTCCTCTTCTTCTCCTCCTTTTCACTTTCCTTCTCCTGCTTCGCCATTCCAGCCTCTTCCTTTTTCTCCTTCTCCTCCCTTCCATTCTCCTTCTCTTTCTGATTATGATGATGTAGAAGCTCCTTTTCAAGTCTTTCGATTTTCTTTTTATTCTTCCTCTTCTCCTCCTTTTCACTTTCCTTCTCCTGCTTCGCCATTCCAGCCTCCTCCGTTTTCTCCTTCTCCTCCCTTCCATTCTCATTTTTCTGATTATGATGAGGTAGAAGCTCCTTTTTAAGTCTTTCGATTTTCTTTTTATTCTTCCCCTTCTTCTCCTCCTTTTCACTTTCCTTCTCCTGCTTCGCCATTCCAGTCTCCTTCTTTTTTTCCTTCTCCTCTCTTCCATTCTCTTTTTTCTGATTGTGATGATGTAGAAGCTCCTTTTCAAGTTTTTCTATTTTCTTTTTATTCTTCCTCTTCTTCTCCTCCTTTTCACTTTCCTTCTCCTGCTTTGCCATTCCAGTCTCCTTCTTTTTTTCCTTCTCCTCTCTTCCATTCTCTTTTTTCTGATTGTGATGATGTAGAAGCTCCTTTTCAAGTTTTTCTATTTTCTTTTTATTCTTCCTCTTCTTCTCCTCCTTTTCACTTTCCTTCTCCTGCTTCGCCATTCCAGCCTCCTTCTTTTTCTCCTTCTCCTCCCTTCCATTCTCCTTCTCTTTC
>NC_090742.1:121434188-121446688 GCF_036898095.1 Palaemon carinicauda | reverse complement strand
TGTGGACATTTTAGGAAATGGAGATTAGAGAGCTGTATGTTAATTTGTTTTGGACAGGTTTTTAAGTAGATTTTGTAATCTTTCCCACCATTATCCCTACATTAAGGGGTCGGTTGCCTGATGCGCTCTCGCCAATGCTTTCCATCAAAGGCATCTTCTTCCACCAAACCTCTTGTAGTTTAACGTTGGGAAAATGTGAAATAAATATTAAAGAAAAGTTACAGTAGAGTTGTTCGTTGGAATCAAAATTGACTAGAGACCAATTAAAAGGAAAAATTCAAGTGAAAGCTAAAACTTACTTCCCTTGTGAGGGTAATACGAGAAAATTTGAAATAATTTATGAAAAAAAAAACAGACTGGAATAGCAACAGCAGAAATTCATCTTAGGATTTTCGAAATGAAATCATTTTAAAGGAGGTGCCATTAAAGGCAGCGCAAAGGTTGAATTGATGTCATGCCAAAGTTCTTCGATGAACATGCAAGAAGAATGATCCAAATACAACCAATGGGGTTGACAGTTTCTATAAAAGATGTCTGAGTATTCTTATTTTATGCTAGAAAGGGTTGAAACATTAGATTTGATTAAGATGATAATTTTGAAGTGTTCCATATTACTTCTAGGGAAAGGAGCAGCTCTTAAGCCAATTATTCTGTCATATTCCACTGGGTTCTTCGTCGCTCTCTCCGCAACACATGATGTGTAGGGGCAAAACGCTGCAAAATATAGAAAGTTCATTGTCATTAGTTACCTCCTACGCAAACAGCATAGCTTGCATACTTTTATCTCTAGCTGCCATAGTCCGGGCAACTTTTTTGATGGGTGATTCTAACTTCCTTAATTCTATGTCACTGCTTCTAAATGTTCATAATTTTTTTTACATCTAAACCTATGTTCTGTTGTATCATCCTCTCACTGCACAACACACACAAACCTATCCTTTTCATTCCTATTTCTAGAATTTCATTCAGTATATTTAACCTTGTCATTACTATTACTGCTTCCTTAGTGTTACGTTCACTTGTGTAATGTCTTCTACCATTACTATTTACAAACCCCAGGTTAGTCATTTCTGCTTTCTTTTCTTCTATTTTACATTTAATTTTATTTGCCTCTATTTTTCATTTCTTGAGTTCTTGCTTTTCATACCTTTTTCCTCTTCAATTTTGATAACACACACACACAATATATATATATATATATATATATATATATATATATATATATATATATATATGCATATATATATATATATATATATATATATATATATATATATATATATATATATATAAATACACTTACGTGGCATTTGGGGTCAAGGGGGGTTCAACACAAGGGCTCTCCAGATTCGTTGGTCCCCATGGTGTCAGAGCAGAGGACGGACCTAGAGTGGTGGGTGACAGATGAGAATCTCTACCGAGAGTCCACCTTTTCGTACTCCCATGGGAATTGATGTCAAGATGCATCAAAAGAAGGGTTGGGTGGGGCCCATCTGCTTTATCACACAGCCTCCTGGCTCTGGTCAAGGTCCGAAAGATCTTAGCATATACTCGCAGCACCTTTGCAGTGGAGATGCTAAGATGGGCAGAAGAAAAATCGGTGTCCCTATCGGCTCACTTCATTCCAGGCAAAAGGAATGTGCTTGCAGACAACTGAGCAAAGCGACTTGGATAGTGGGCTCCGAGTGGTCTGTGAAACGTCTAGTAGCAAACAGTCCTGACTTCATGGGGTTCTCCGACAGTGGACCTGCTCGTCCCTGAACAACAGACTCCCGCTTTACTATTCCCCTGTCTCGGATCCCCAGGCTCTATGGCAAAATTTATTCCAACAACGGTGGGTCAACATCGACTTTTACGCCTTTCCCCCACTTTGCCTGGTGAGAAGGATGCTCAATAAGGCAAGATCATCCTTCAATCTAGCAATGATCATCTTAGCTCCACTATGGCATCATGTGGAATGGTTTCCGGACCTTTTTCAGCTGCTGACAGAAGTCCTGAGAGAATTCCCTCCATGGCACGGCGTGCTCAAATGACCTTACATGAACATCTACTACAAAGCTGTTGAGTTCATACTTCTTCATGACTGGAGGTTATCCAACATCTGGATAGAGAGGATTTTCGCAATATGTTATGAAGGTGGTGTCCGGATACCTTTGGGAATCTTCAGCTATAGTCTACCAGGCCAAGTAGAATATCTTCTGTGGTTGGTGTCGTAGAACAGGCATTTCTCCCCTTATGCCTCTATTTCAGCAATAGTGCATCTCCTCGTTTACCTTCAAGAGGAATAGCTCCTTTCAGTCTCACCGGTGAAAGGCTATCGCTCAGCTTTGAGCCTCTCCTTTAGACTGAAAGGAACAAATATTTCCTATTTGTTGGAATTCTCTCTCATACGGATTTTTAAGCTTACCTCTCCTCATTCATGGAACGTGGTTAGTGTTCTTTGATCTATAAAGTGGAGCCCCTTACAAACCATTATGGAAGGCATCAGATCTTCACCTGACTCCAAAGACTGTATCCTTCTCGTTTTGACCTCGGCCAAGAGAGAAAGTGAATTCCATGGTCATTCCCAAGACATCTCCCGTTTAAGGGGATGGGTTTATCGCCAAGACTCAAAATTCGGGAGTAGCGGATCCTAGATTCGGGTCGTTCTAGATTGAAAGTCTCCGTAATATAACAGATGATCCGGATCAACTGCTACTTTGTCCAGTGAGGGCCTTGAGATGCTATCTCAAAAGAACTGCAGCAGCTCGCCCCCGAGTGGAAGCACTTTTTGCCACCATGGAGAAAGTCAAGGGAAGGATCACCAAGAACACTATTTCAGCATGGGTTCATAAGGTCATACACTGGGCCTCGAATCCTGATCCTTCTCCTCAGACAAAAAACCTAGTGCTTAATACATTAGGGGCATTGCTACGTCCCTAGCGTTGAAGAACTCTTCTGTGACGCAGGTCCTGCAAGCATTTGTGTGGAATCATCAAATGACCTTCACCGCCCACTTCCTGCAAGATGTGACCCACAGGAACATGGAGACAATCTCAATTGGACCTGTGGTTGCTGCTCAACAAGTGGTTTAAACACCCCTAGCTCCTTGATGGACAGGTAGCATGTAGTAGAGGGCAGAGGTTACCTTGGATTAAGTCTGGGATGAATGATAAGAACAACTGGCTCTTCCTTTCTTTCATCTTCCCCTCTCTGGGCACAGCACCTACGATACTCTGCACGCTGGCCTCCTCTGTGTGCAGGTAATAACCATTTCCCTTGCGTAACCTGGTATAGAGATATATAGTTCTTGGGTCCCCATACTCCATGGTGAGATAGGATTGGGTGTCTATGGTTGGTTTAAAGATTAAAATGATTTTGTAAGAATTCTTACCTAGACTGGTCACACTGCTGATATCACACAATCACACAGATTTCTCAGGCTGCTAAAGCATGCTATGGCACAGATTTTAGCGAGGGGTCAGGGTATTCCTCCTTATGCATACGTAGCACGGGTGGGAACCCCAGGTCAAAAGCCAGGTAGTTGGTTAAGACTTCCACCAACCTAAAGGGTGAGTCTTCTCTAATAATGAGCGGAAGGTTTGTATTTTGGTGACGGAACAAATGACAAATTTAAAGTAATTTGTATCGCAATGCAAACCTTTAGCTCTCTCTAAAAATTTGTCCTCCACCACCTATCCCTCTGTGAGTCCTCCCTGCAAGCAAAAATGACGAGACACCACTGGTGTGTGCGTGTGTGTTTGCGTGTGCGTGAGCTTGGTAGCCAGTACTACCTGCTACCTCCCCTCGCTAATTAGTGGCGAGGTATTTACACCTCACTTGAAAGTCTTATGGCTAGTCTTCAAGCTTTACCAAAAGTATATTCCCTAATAAAGAGCTCTTGGTTTGTGTGGATAGAAAAAATACAAATTACTTTAAATTTGTTATAATTGTGGGCGAGGCCAGTTACGGCAGTTGAAGAATTATTGAGGGTCTGGAATCAGCTTGGTATGGCTGCCTCACCCTCACTCGTACTGTATAGGTTTGTATGATGTTCCTCAACACATTGGATGTCAGTTACTGGACTCCAGTATTTCTTGCTTGTTTGATTGGTTTCTCTTTAGTGTTGAAGGAGTGTGAAACAAGTGAGTGTTGTTTTTACATTTGCTGGCACCGAAAGACATCCTTATGTAACCTTCATGAGCCGCCTTAATGTAGATCCTCAGCTTTTGTCTTACGTGTCGTAGATATAGGTGCTCATTGGAGTCCCCTTGTGTTGCGTGTAAGGATTGGTCACCTTCCCAGTGGGAGAAGTTCCGTGGTCTATGGAAGAAAAAGGTTAAACGTGATCATTCGCCATCAGTTCCTTCAGCTTTGACGTAGAGTAAGAGGTTTAGATGTCCTTCAAGTCCAAATCTTCCCCTGCCCGGTCCTTCGTTAGGAGGTCTTACCTAAGACATACTAACGGAAGATGGTGACCGTGTTTCTATCTCATGAGTCTGAGGATTCTATTTTTGTCTTAGATCCTTTGCTCACTGTCTGCCAGGTGAGATATATCATCCTCATTCGCCATCACCACCTAAAAGCTTTCTTGGTTTGTACGAGTAGCTTTTAATTCCCTACATAGATCCTTGGTGCAATTTTCCAGAATACATCCCAGAAATCTCTCCTATGCACACTATGCACACTCAGCCTGAATTTACACCAAAGCAGACACCTCGCCATCTTGCCGCTGTGTACCAACCATCTTGGCACTCGCTTGAACTTTCTCCATCTCGGTTGTTGGGAATGTACTCCTCTTGTCCTTCTGGGAAGTCAGGTATGTCTCTTACCCCTCAAGAACCATTGGGTCTGTCTTCTCCAGATAGATTGCATCGGCTTTTTCTCCTAAGAGGTCGTCATCTCAAGCACATGAAGAGCACTTTTTATATCTCATTCGGAGCTCCAATGGAGAGACTGCTCCACAATCCTACAATCCATCCCTGCATTTGCTCTCACAAATTGGCCGAGACGTGTCCGCTATTTTACAATCCGTTTAAATGTGCAACACGTCCAAATGTTTTAAGTTCTGGATGAATGCTCAATGAGCCCCAGTGTTTGTTAGATGAATGCGCCACTTCCAGTGTGCATCCCAAGCTCTATGCCTTGTGGCTCATTATTCTTTCCACAAAGGACTCTTGTCTTCCCCTCCAGCCATTTTTTTCAGGTTAGAGGGTGATACTCACTGTTCTGCCTATTCTTAACAATATTCAACCATTCCATTTGTAGGCTAAACATGATGCTTCATTTATGGGAGATTCTCCCTTGCATCATTCTTCATATAGGAAACGATGTGTGGATCCTTATCCTACATTTCCTCGAGTAAGACCTTGGTCGCCTCAGGATCTTCTCCAAGTTTATCAACATCTCCACTTCAGGAAAGGCAGAACACTTTCAAGGAGAGTATAAGTTGACCAAAATTTGATATTTGATGTACTCCAGTTGAGGAGGATGATAGTTTTTTTTTTTTTCTCCACTGATATGACAGTTTTCCCCGACTTTTCCAGAATGTGTAGCCATGATTAGACGTTCACATTCCCCTTCCATCTCTTCGACCCACACCCAGATGCGGGTCTGGAATGAAAGAATGTTCCAGAGAAGTAGAAGACCTACCGATAGGTCCGTAAGCAGCAGCCTTCCCATACTCCACCTCAGCCAGGTAGACGAGACTCCCGATTCCTTCATGAGGTAGAACCTTTCGAACAAGCAGTTGTTGCTCCTTTGGAAGTTTCTACTTCCGGCCCGTGGGAAAAGTTTTCTTTTATAAATTTCATGAGCCTCATTCAACCCATCAATGGTGTTTGGGAAGCTCGTCTTGAAGCTGTAGTTGGGAGATATACCCTTATAGATAGGTTTTTCTTGGAGAGACCGAGTTCCAGGTAGAACCTGAATCTTTCTTGGTGTCATCAGGCTCTTGATATCTTTTGTCAAGAACAGTATTAAAACAGATTTCTGACTCTGATCACTTGCTGAAGGGAGTGAGATAATTGAAACTGCTGCCATCTCTTACGCATCAACATAAGTTCTACATGACAGAAGGTGCACATCCTAACCCATCGATCAGAACGTTGCACCGTTGACACTGGTGGTGTCTCAGAACTGTGTAGCTCAGCAATTGGCTACTTTTATGCTGCCGAGATATCCAACTTAGAAATGGTCTCAATGTCATCTTTACAGGCTTTTTCCTGCCTAGACTACTGGTTAGGGGCAGCATCCTATTTTGCATTTTCTGAGACTCTTGGATTCGACTATTTGCTTTGGAGTTGTAGTTTTTTTTTCACCAGTGTGCTTTCCTCTGGGTCAACTGTATTTTCCAGCACAGAGATGCAGTCGTAAGTTCGTGCGCTAGATGGCTAGTTGACTCGCTAGCCCTACGCAATATGTCTATTACTCAACATCCGACCTTGTTTTCACACTTTGAAATAAGTGCAGTAGCTGAGAAGTGGGAGAAGGATAGCCAAGGTATCTTCTTCAGGAAAGCTGCATCGTTACCCTTTTCTGCTTCTCCTCCGCCTAAGGCTCATAATTCCTCATCAGAGCCCTCAACTCACATAGTGTGCTGGCTGATTAAGACCTAAATCATCACTCCTTTCGTTATCGGGACCACCGCTTCCGAAAGAGTTGAGGATGGCATGGTACCTGTTAAAGATGGCAATTCCCCCTTACTTATTACCTGTTGGGAGATACCTGCAAAGTCATAGGACAAGGTGGGATTTCCACGTGGCAGAACCATGGGCGGTAGAAGTTCTGCGATCACGGTATCTCGTCCCATTCACAGACTAATGCCTTCCTCTGACTCAGACTCTGATGAACCTGTCACTGTATTTGAGGGGATCAGAGAAATATCTCCTCTTCCAGGGCGAGCTTTATAAGATGCTGGACAATCAAAGATTGATTGATTCAAAATTTTCAGGCATCCTGACATCTAAGGTCATTGACGCCGGTAACATTTAATTTATGCATACAAAAATAAAAAATAAAAGAGTATTCAATTAAAATCATAGAAGTTGAATGTCAAAAATATCGTTAGCGAGGTCGACCTGACCTCGCTAACGATATTTTTAATAAAATTCCGAAAACCTGTGCTAGGCTCAGACCATCAGCACCTCCAAAGCCCATTTCATGGTCTTTAGATAAAGTTCTTCATTTCGCTTCGCTGTTGAACAATGAGGAGTGAGCTTTAAAGGATTTGACCCAAAAAGTTATTTTCCTATTTGCACTCGCGTCGGGGGCCAGGGTTAGTGAAATTGTAGCCCTCTCGAGAGAGGAGGGTCGTGTTCAGTTCTTGGATGGGGGAGAACTGAACCTGTTTCCGGATCCTACGTTTCTTGCCAAGAACGAGTTACCCACCAACAGGTGGGGTCCCTGGAGAATCTGCCCTCTGAAAGAAGATGCATCTCTATGTCCAGTGGAATGCCTAAAGGTCTATCGTCGTAGAACTTCAGACTTCAGGGGTGGTCAACTATTCAGGGGAGAAACATCAGCCTCAAATTTATCACTGAAACAACTTAGGGCGAAAATCACCCATTTTATTCGCAAAGCGGATCCAGACAGTACACCCGCAGGTCACGATCCGAGGAAAGTTGCCTCATCCTTAAATTTCTTTAATTGTATGGATTTTGAACATCTTCGTTCATACACTGGCTGGAAGTCTTCCAGAGTGTTCTTTCGTCACTATGCGAAGCAAGTGGAGCAACTAAAGAGGTCTTTGGTAGCAGTGGGTTGTGTCGTTAACCCTGCTGTTTAACTCTGCGAGGAACAGTGGATTTAATTGGGACGATTAATTCCGGGGTGAGTGTGTAGTTACGAACTGTTCTACAAACTATGTGTGAGGGCACTGGGTTGCCCACATTGACTGTTCCACTTTCAAAGGTGAACCTAGCATAAGTGCAGACATGTGTGCCGAGCGTTTCCAACGCTAATGTAACTGATTAGTAATACAGACTTTTATAATTTTGATACCTCGGTATGTTAAAAGTGGCGCTAATGTTTTTCTTTCAGATAAACAAGTTTCTGTTTACTATCATGCTTATGCTTATTTGTTGGTTATCCTCCTCTTATATTTATATAATGGTTGTTTAACCTGTTTTATTTATTGTTTGTCAATAAACTATTTCTTGGGAACCTTGCGTCTCCTTCACCTGTGTCAATTTATTTGATATAATTTTGCATTACGTTTTATGTATATTTATCTGGGATAATTCTAATAGATTGTTCCTTTATGCAAGCATTCTTTGCATTGGTTTATGCTTTCCCTTGGCGGGAGGACTCCATGCCCTGAGGGGACGGTGGTGGATATGCAAGTTTTCCGCCTACTCGGATATAAACCTTTGTCCAATCCGGTATTGAACGGAGAACTGGTCGATATTTCATATTGACTCAGTGGTTCTTTACATACTATGCTTTACATGATATAGGGTGAGACCACTATATTGGCTTGTCTGTTATTTATACATAGGTATATGTACTCTTCGTGACTTTTCCAGAGTCTAGTAGGACTCTTCCCTGTAGGGGGCAGGAAGCACTAACATGGTCTATGGTTAGCTGAAAAGATGTATGACGGTAACATCTTAGGTCTCTAGGTCTAGTTGGCCGGGAAATACCTTCGGGGAGTACGGCACATTTTGAGAATCCACAGATACAGTAATGCTCTGGTATACTTCCATCAGGACGACATGGCTTGAGCCCAAAAAACGGATTTTGAGCGAAGCGAAAAATCTATTTTTTGGTGAGATGGCCATGTTGTCCTGATGGACCCGCCCTTCCCTTTCCTTGAAAGGGCTGTAGGTCCCCTCCCTACATACAGTATCTGTAGCACCTCGTGTATCGCTACAAGGAATACAGATGGCGCCGTGAGCGGCGCAATGCACGCTTACGAAACGGGAGAGGAGAGATACCTTGCGAGCGGCTCTCCTTTCTTTCTCGTTTTCGTTTTCTTGCCAATTGACCCCTTCGAAGTGTTAACTCTGTTCGGGGTGCAGATTGCTATGTGGCGTGTCAAGAATACGTCCTCTGATATTTCGCGATATCCCTGGTTCTTTTATTAGGGATATTCGCTCCAGGAGTTAGAATTCTGGGTATCTTAAGGTAAATTCTCTGGGAATATCGCCGTAGTTATAATATACCCAAGGAAGCTACCCTTTAGGAACTTCCATCAGGACGACATGGCCATCTCACCCAAAAATAGATTTTTCGCTTCGCTCAAAATCCGTTTATTCAGTCATTTCATTCGCATAGAGTTTTTCAAGTGAGAGTGGGGGAAACTCTATCAGAGGTTAAGTGTCAGGAAGAAGGAGTTCCTCAGGGGAGTGTGCTAACTGTAACCCTGTTTGCACTAGCAATTAATGGGATATCCTCAGTCATTCCCCGGGATGTTCTCTCAACATTATTTGTGGATGATCTCTCAATATCATTTGCTGGCACTAGAATGGCAATGGTTGAGAGAAAAATCCAACTCTCTATTGATAAAATTATCCAGTGGGCTGACATGAATGGATTTAAGTTCTCGACAAGTAAAACTACCATTGTCCATTTTTGTCGTATCCGGGGAGTACATCCAGACCCGGATATATACATTAAAGGTCAACGGATACCATGTGCAAGTGAAGCTAAATTTTTAGGTTTGATATTTGATTGTAGGCTTACATGGGTTTCTCACTTAAAAGCGTTAAAAGCTAAATATGTTGAAGCTCTGAATATCTTAAAAGTATTGTCCCATACATCATGGGGGGCAGACCGCAATACTATTTTAAAATTATACAAGGCCTTGATTTTTTCCAAAATTAGTTACGGATGTGAAATATATTCTTAAGCCACCCCAAGCCGGTTAAAAATATTAGACTCGATACATCATGCAGGTATTAGATTGTCTACAGGAGCTTTTAAAACCTCACCTATCCCAAGTCTCCTTGTTGATGCTGGAGAGTTACCTCTAGACCTTTACCGAAGGTCTTCCATTATTCGGTATTGGTTTAGATTGCACTCCCTAACTCTCTAGCCTTTCAGACTGCAAGCCTTGTAAGACATGCATCATACTTTGAGTTGCACCCAAAATCTCCTCAACCATATGGCTTTCGGGTGAAACGATTATTAAATAGTCTGGATATAATTAGAAGTAAGGTACTTCCATTCAAGGTATCATCAACGCCTCCATGGAAATTACCAGAGATATCTTTTTGTAAATATTTTATTGGAGATAAGAAAAATATGTCAGACCTAGAAGCCAGGTCTCTTTTTAATGACCATGTTAAAGAACATAGAGGATCAACTTTTATCTATACTGATGGCTCCAAATCTGATGCTGGCGTTGGATTTGGAGTACATAGTAATGGTTTTAATTGTAGAGGTGCACTTCCTCTGACCGCCTCCATATTTACTGCCGAACTGTATGGCATATTAACCGCTATTGAGAAAATAGCGTTGGAGAAAGAGGGTAATTTTACAATTTTTAGTGATGCAAGGAGTGTCCTTCAAGCTATAGAAGTTTTTAATTCAAATAACCCTCTAGTTTTAAAGATTTTAGAATGGCTTTTTATTATTGGACGGAGAGGTATAACAGTTCGATTTTGTTAGGTTCCAGCACATGTAGGTGTGTCTGGAAATGAGAAGGCAGATTCACTGGCTAAGAAGGCTGCATCCGAGTTGCTGCCAAGAGGGTATCCCATTCCCTGTAATGATTTCTTACCTGACATCAAGAAATTAGTTTGCAATAAATGGCAACAGCAATGGGATAGCCTAGATGGGAATAAAATGCGAGAGGTAACAAATGTCATATCTCCTTGGAGGAATATTATGATGCCCCGAAAATGGGAGACGTCTCTTTGTCGTCTCCGTATTGGTCACACTCGGTTGACACACGAGTTTCTGCTGAAGGGCCAACACCAACCGTATTGTGACGACTGTTTAGTACCTCTGACAGTGAGGTATTTGTTGACCAAATGCCCCAATTATAACAACTTAAGGAATAGATATTTGTTTGAGGCTCGAGGTGAGAGTGGCAGGTTCATCCTTGCCAAGATTCTTGGAAATGATGTGTCCTACTATGCAAGTGGCATTTTTAGATTTGTTTCAGAAGCAGGTCTTCTGAAAACTATCTAAATTTTATGACATTCAACTTCTATGATTTTAATTGAATACTCTTTTATTTTTTATTTTTGTATGCATAAATTACCGGCGTCAATGACCTTAGATGTCAGGATGCCTGAAAATTTTAAATCAATCAATCTTTGATTGTCTTCTTCTCCAGCATCTTATAAAGCTCGCCCTGGAAGAGGAGATATTTCTCTGATCCCCTCAAATACAGTGACAGGTTCATCAGAGTCTGAGTCAGAGGAAGGCAATAGTCTGTGAATGGGACGAGATACCGTGATCGCAAAACTTCTACCGCCCATGGTTCTGCCACGTGGAAATCCCACCTTGTCCTATGACTTTGCAGGTATCTCCCAACAGGTAATAAGTAAGGGGGAATTGCCACCTTTAACAGGTACCATGCCATCCTCAACTCTTTCGGAAGCGGTGGCCCCGATAACGAAAGGAGTGATGATTTAGGTCTTAATCAGCCAGCAGACTATGCGAGTTGAGGGCTCTGATGAGGAATTATGATCCTTAGGCGGAGGAGAAGCAGAAAAGGGTAACGATGCAGCTTTCCTGAAGAAGATACCTTGGCTATCCTTCTCCCACTTCTCAGCTACTGCACTTATTTCAAAGTGTGAAAACAAGGTCGGATGTTGAGTAACAGACATATTGCGTAGGGCTAGCGAGTCAACTAGCCATCTAGCGCACGAACTTACGACTGCATCTCTGTGCTGGAAAATACAGTTGACCCAGAGGAAAGCACACTGGTGAAAAAAAAACTACAACTCCAAAGCAAATAGTCGAATCCAAGAGTCTCAGAAAATGCAAAATAGGATGCTGCCCCTAACCAGTAGTCTAGGCAGGAACAAGCCTGTAAAGATGACATTGAGACCATTTCTAAGTTGGATATCTCGGCAGCATAAAAGTAGCCAATTGCTGAGCTACACAGTTCCGAGACACCACCAGTGTCAACGGTGCAACGTCCTGATCAAATAATTACAGAGCCTTTTCACTCGTGATTCAGGACATTTCAAAAAATCTTTACATGAAATGATTAAAATTCGAATAAGAAATAGCTTCTGAAAGTGCTCATTACTTAAGCAAAATTTTTTGACAGTATCTATCTATCTACCTATATATCTATGTAGATAGAAAGATAAATAGTTAGATAGGTGGGTGGGTATTCCTAATTTGTTTATAGACACTAAACCTATCTATCAATCTATCTATTTATCTATCTATCTAGATAAAAGATAAATAGATAGATAAGTGGGAGGATATTCATAATTCATTTATAAAAAACAAGTCTAAATATCAATCTATCTATGCACATAGAAAGATAAATACATAGATCGGTTGGTGAATATTCATAATTCATTCATGGAAAAACAAAGCAAATAAAAAAACGA
>NC_090742.1:121429188-121431688 GCF_036898095.1 Palaemon carinicauda | reverse complement strand
CGGCCGGGAATCGAACCCTGGTCGGCAAGCTTGTATAGACAGTGACTAAACTACTTGGCCACGAAGAAAGATAAAAGTCAATGACAATTCTTCTGTACTTATACCTGTCGAATTCAGGTGTTTTGTACTTAGAATTGAAATCAACCCATCTTCACCATCGTAGCTAATTGGTAGTTTGTTACTTGGCATTCGATTAATGATAAATTTTGCACATTTAGACGTGTGTGTGCGTGTGAGTATCGTCTACTATTTATTACAAACCTCCACAATAGGAGTAATGGATTGTACAACACTGATATTCGTATGGCCTAAAGAAAATAAAGCATTCGAATGATATGTTCATACGCAAACTACGATCTTAATATGGGATTCATAAAAGATTTGAAAAGAAATATCAGAAACATAAGAATATCAGCTGAGTCAGATGTAAGCTGAATGGAGAGAAGAAGAATCCCGCTAAAAGTGGTGGGAAAATTTTCGGGAAAAACTGTGCAGCTTCATAAAACTGGCAGATGAAGAGAAATGCCAATGATGGGAAACGAAAACAAACTTGGGAATCGTTCAAAGATAACAGACATCTTTTATGAAGGAAAGAAGCGAAGGATTCTGGAGTTGAAAATGCAGACGGAGGTAAACAGACACAGGTCAAATTGTGGAAAATTTTCTGATTTAGATGGAAAAATATGGCATACCTTTCAACAACGATAAATACAAAAGAAGTGAGAAGGAAATTTACGCGAACGGCTGTCAACACACATAGAGCCGGTGAGAGCTTAAAGTTCAATAGACGTTAGAATAATATTCTATATTATACTCATTTTCTCTTGGACATAATTAGAACGGTATTTTGAAGGATAGGGAAATTGTTTTACTGTGTGTTAGGGCGAAATTATAGTAGGCAGATACAATAAAAGTTGGTACAGAGAGATCTTATGTCACAGAATACGCGTGATCGTGCATTGCCTACTTGTGTCTAGTTTTAATCTTCGGAAGATATTACTTGTCTATGGAATTACTATTGCCAAACATTAAAGCCATGATATTTTTTTATTAAATTCAGGGAGATTACCGTAGACTATATCAAAAGAGATTATCCCGTTAATTGTTATAGAAGGGTTGTGGTAAGCCTATTTGAAATCTCCCTTCTCGAAATTTTATTTAGTCTTTCTTTCGAGACGTGAAATGCAGTTTCACATATAAGAGAGAGAGAGAGAGAGAGAGAGAGAGAGAGAGAGAGAGAGAGAGAGAGAGAGAGAGAGAGAGAGAATTCAAATTCAAACTATCGGATATTATTATTATTATTATCATTATTATTATTATTATTATTATTATTATTATTATTATTATTATTATTATTATTATTATTATTACTAGCCAGGCTACAATCCTAGTTGGAGAAGCAAGATGCTATAAGCCAAAGGGTTCCAACAGCGAAAAAGAGCTCAGTGAGGAAAGGAAATAAGGAAATAAATGAACGATGAGAAAAAAATTGATAAATTATTCTAAAAGCAGTAACAACATCAAAACAGATATGTCATATATAAACTATAAAAAGACATGTCAGCCTGTTCAACTTATTAGAGAGAGAGAGAGAGAGAGAGAGAGAGAGAGAGAGAGAGAGAGAGAGAGAGAGAGAGAGAGAGAGAGAGAGAGAGAGATTATCGGAGTCGTAACTGAGATTAATTTCTCAGAGGTAATGACACAATTAACTTGGATATAACCCTTCAGTCCTCTATCACCGTGAAGGGGAATAACAACTTGAGCTATTTAGCTAAAAATCAACCCCCCGTGATATAATAAGCAAAAATTACGAACATAAACTCCGTTCCTTGAACAATTAAATGTCGGCCACCCACTCGCGAAATTTCCCCCTTTCGACAACGGTATTATATTATACCAAAGTCGTGTTTGTTTTTCTCTCTCATTCCACCACTAATAACTCGTTGCCTAAGGGGCTGCTAGCACAGCCATGCTAAAAGGAAGGAGGAGTATAAAAAAGATTTATCTTGGAATGTAAATATTTGTTGGTGAAAGGAGAGAAAAAATGCCATCTTTTTATCCTTCAGGTACAACTATGTTTTCTTGAATTTATGACGTGCATTCGAGACATACCATAAATAATATCATTGCCTGAATAGGTTATATGTTTTTTGTTGCAGTCATTTATTTCATTGTGATGGAGTAAGTATGATTGTGAAGAAAGCAAACAAGAAAATAAATAAATTAAAAGAGAAGTAATGCACAACCAAAATAAAATATATTAAGAACAGCATTGAACTAGATCTTTCATTTATAAACTATAAAAATTTAAAAAAAAAAAAGTAGAAAAAACATGGTTTTAGCTTCTGCATCTGGCGGAGGCATTAAGGTTTACCAATCTAGTATAGACTAACTTCTATACCACGTCTATTAAATCTCTTTTTACGGAAAGTGTATCCAAATACTTGGACTCCAAATGTATTCTGGGAGTGATAAAATATTTAAAATCTGCAGTCAAATA
>NC_090742.1:121401688-121424188 GCF_036898095.1 Palaemon carinicauda | reverse complement strand
CACACCGAATTTGACAAGAATGACTTGGACGAACTACTTAGAAGGAGATTGAAACGAAACAGAAACTTATTGAAAATGCAAGTACTAATGTTTGTCGCCTACGAGAACAACTTTTTCAGGATTTATCTATTATTGACCGTTTTTATTTATCAGAAACTTTTAATGATTTTGTAAATAATTATGTCTCGTCTGTACAACTACGTCATCAAAAAAAAAACTTAAAGCACTTGTTTTTAAAATTTTAAACTAAATGCTATATACACACTTGTTTATAGGGCTCTGCGTTATTCCTCGAGTTGGTCACTCTTTCATAAGGAGATTTTATTTTTGGTTAATTTTTTCAAGCAAAACTCTTACCCTGAAAATATGGTTTACAAGGTTATTAACAAGCTCCTCTCACGACATTTCTCCACTCTAGTACCATCGTATAATGTAAAAAAGAAAAATATTTTCGCTACAATTCCCTACCAATCTGACAACAAGTTTTCCATCAAACTTAAAAAAATAATAGAAAAAGAGTTCGGCTGCCTTAACATCCAACTAATCCAAATCAATCCACTCAAAATTAATGTATTTTTTGGCTACAAAGACAAACTGCAGACCTTCATGAGATCCAACATCATTTATAAATTCAAGTGCCCGGGATGTCCCGGTATCTATGTTGGATCTTGCCGAAGGTTGTTGCAGGTGAGATACTGTAGCCATATGGGATACAGCTTCAGAACTGGTCAGAGACTTGGTAACCCAGAATTTTCTAATATAAGGAATCATGCCGCCATTTGCAAAACCCAAGTAAACAAAAAACATTTTTCAATTATTGGTGGGAAAAAACATAGCGAATTTTTAACTACCCTTGAATCATTATACATTAAACGCCTCGTTCCTTCTTTAAACTCTAACGCCTCCGCTTCTCCTCTTTTCTTAGCATAACTGAAGTCGTAGATGGGTAACAATTCTTACTCATTCGTTCTTCGCCTTTTCCTATGGATGGCTTGGTGAGCACTGGTTCTCTTATGTTTCAATGTTTTAGTTTTTCACGATTTTCTGTTATTTAATCAATAATGTTTTAATATTCTTTTACTATTTTGTTTTATTTTATTGTATAAATTTTAAGAATTTTATATTTATATCTCTTACAGATTGATAATGAACATTGCAATGTTCGAAACGTTTCCTAAATAAATTATGGCCTTTTTACTGATGTGTTTTGGACCCTGCTGCACACCATATATATGATCTTCACCTGTGATCCCTATATATATATATATATATATATATATATATCCTGTCACGTTAAGTGACATTGCCAGACGTATGACTACTCGGTTTCTCCCCGTCCTTCGGGTAGGTTGAGGGAGGGTGTAGTCATACCCTGGTAAGAGGGGATACGACTTCGAGATACACTCGGAATGTATATATATATATATATATATACATACATACATATATATATATATATATATATATACATATGTAAAGTTTAAAAATTCTTTTTTAAAGTTTGTTTCTTTGATATTTAAAAATTGTCTAAAGAAGAAAATTATTAACAAAAATATCTCCTAGATACATCAATCATCATCGTAGTCTACAATGCTGGTATAAGATCAGCTGTACTTATCTTGTACCAGCTACATTTGCCAAATATCCAACAACATGTATTCGGGTCAAAGTTTATAAGGAAGCGGAATATATTCCGTATTATATGCGAAGAAGCAAATAGAGAGAGAGAGAGAGAGAGAGAGAGAGAGAGAGAGAGAGAGAGAGAGAGAGAGAGAGAGAGAGAGAGAGAGAGATATCAGCCGATTTCATCTAATTGGACATTTAATCATTCATGAATAACCTCGATATGATAAAATCATCGTTTTGAAAGTTGTATTTCTCCTCAAAGTGTCTATCAGAGACCCCCCCCCTCTCTCTCTCTCTCTCTCTCTCTCTCTCTCTCTCTCTCTCTCTCTCTCTCTCTCTCTCTCTCTCGTTCCCTAAAATATCCTTGGTATTTAACACTTCTCTTCATGAATCCTTTTTTTATGATGATGAATATTTCAAGAGCGGAATTATGCTAATGTAGATGAGCATAAAAAAGTTCTTTAACTGAATAGAGGATGCCTTTAACAATGATATTCTATGAACAAATAGACTTATGGAAGGCAAGTTCAAAGAGATGCTGTTTACTGAATAATTTCTGGATATGGAGCATGATTTTCATCAGACTTTATTTGCCTGAATCATACGTTAAAGTAGAAGTGTTTTGAAAATTTTATTAAATTTTGTGTTTAATTCATAAGAGCAGATACAGAGGACAAAAACTTGTCTTTATTACGGAAACGGTGAGATTGTTATATTATTTTTGAAGACAAAAATAATTCTCGACCTTAATGTTTTTGTCTTTCATTGTCCAGACTCACGAATATACCTTACCACATCAGAAGGAGAAAATGTCTCGGTTCTTCCTACTTGTTATTAGTCATGGTTAATTGTTGTTGCCATCAGCTGGTAAGAAATTATACTGTAAAAGTATTAGAGAAAGTATAAGAATCTGTCTGTCTGACTTCATTTGTAGTACTGCAAGTGTACTCGACCCGTAAAGAATGGCGGTTGAATATTTAGACAGATATGGAAACACACGCACAGAGATTCAACCCTTCTCACCCCTTTCCCCGCTTCCTAACTAAAGCCCTTCTCACCAGGGCATACCTATTCCTCCTCCCCCCTACCAAAGGGATGGGAAGAAATCAATAGTTATACATCTTGTCGTTGAGCGTGACCGGAAAGGATTCATACATAAATATATTCTTACGAAGCTGGTCTAGCATATAGTAAATAATTTATTCATGTATTTTATTTATGTTTTTCATATATGTATATTTGAGATGTGAATAGCCAGCTCATAAGGTGAGTTCCTCTCAGGTAGGTATAAGTTTGGTATGCAAATTACGTAAGACTTTCGTAGTTAATTTCATTGTATGCTGTATTCAAGTCAGTATATGTAAATTTACGTTATTTTTAAGAGAGGTGTAGCTTGCCAGCCGTAATATATGTTATATATATTTTGGTTCCCAGACCACAGGACTATAACAAATATATGTATATATATATATATATATATATATATATATATATATATATATATATATATATTTGTTTATATATATATATATATATATATATATATATATATATATATATATATATATATATATATATATAGATAGATAGATAAATAAACAGTTGCTCTTTACTATATAGGTGAGATACTTGGGATTTTATTCATAAAGTAAATAAAACAAAATGGGACTCAAAAATGCCATTACGAGAATTCATTTCTAGATCCTTGAGTAGATGATTAAATAATTCTTGTGAACTTAAAGGATCTGCGCTTAGGAGAATAGCTGAGAAATAAACCTACTAGCCACTTATAGCAATAAGCGTCCTATGCCAAAATTTAAAGGTCATCAATATATTATTTCTCCAGTCAATATCTTGATACCTTGGATGAAATTCTAAAGGCTTAAACATTACTGACAAGGTATTTTAAAGATAAGTAATATAGATCTTAACTTATCTATAATCATATAATTTTTTTTTTTTTTTTTTTTTTTTTTTTTTTTTTTTTTTTTTGTAGAGATGTCATAGAGCAGGGATATCCAACCTTTTAATTTATGGGCCGCATTGCAAACTTGAATATTTAACTGGGCTGTAAAACTCCAGAATATCTGAATACATTTTAATAAAAAATGACAATAAAACACAAAACCATGTGAATACACTTTATTACAACATTATAAATATTGTAATCTATAAGTAGCTATACATAGAAAATTACCCATCAAATTTAATTAACCAATATTAATTCAATGAGATTTTTTATTTTGTCTTCCAGAATTTAATGAAAAATGACAATATGAAGCAAAACCATGTGAATACACTTTATTACAACATTGTAAATATTGTAATGTTTATATGTAGCTATACATAGAAAATAACCCATTAAATATAATTAACCAATATTAATTCAATGAGACTTATGACTTTGTCTTCCAGCCATAATGTTTTCAATATTTGCAGAAGGATGTATTCTTAATTCTAAGGATGTTTGCTAAATGTCTGTCAGTCAACGTATTTCTTTCTGCAGCTTTAATGTTTTTCATGTTGGAAAAAAAACTGTTCGCAAGATTATGTGCTTCCCCACATACATAATAATTTTCTGAATAAATTTATAATTTGATTGAATTCATTGAGAGAATGCAATTTCTTATAAAATAAAGGAAGTGTGTGCTCTCTATGAAAAGTTTTTAAACCTTCACTACTTTGCAGCTCAATCAGTTCAAGTTGGTACTCAACTGGTGCTTTAACATATTGAAATGAAAATGGATTATTAAATAATTTTAATTCTATTTCAATCTTTTTAAAATTAGAAAATCTAATTGTAAACTCTCCAAGCAAATCTTCACATGATTTAGTATATTTTCCATAGTTTACAGAAAACTTTTTCTCTCTTTCAGATAGACTACGAAAGTGTACAATATTACCAACTTTTAGCTGTTCTATAAAAAGTTATAATTTCTTTATAAATCTAGTTATCCGCTCAAACATTGAGGAACATAACTGGTCCTTTCCTTGTAAATGTAAATTAAGTTCAGCTAATACTTCGGTGATGTCTACAAAGAAAGATAAATAATTTAACCATTCTTCATTTTCTAAAAAATCCACATTTTGCTTCTTTCCTTCCAAGAACACTTTTATTTCAGGCAACAATAATTGAAATCATTTTAAGGTTGCTGCTTTACTGAGCCATCTATTATTTTATTTTGTTTATTAAATATAAAGTATTTAAATTAAAATACATGAAGACTCTCTAGCTCACTACACGATAAATTTCCTAAAAACTTTCTTTTTTTAATGAGAGTCGATAGTGGGTCGTATCCAAACACCGATTGTGGCCCGTGGGCCGCAGGCTGGGAATCCCTGCCATAGAGCAATCCCATATATCTACTGTACAAATCCAGTAATATTTGCATTCTTATCGCATTCAGTTTTATGAACAATAGATATATTTAGATTTAATTTTTCTATACCTAATCAATCCTTGATTAAAATATCATTAGAGTCCCTTGCCCCTATACATATTAAAATTAAATGTATGAAGTGGCAAAAATCTTTTCTGCTATCATTAATTGAACAGTGTTTTTATTTATTATTATATATGTAATATCGAGGATTCAAATCAGCCTGTGTAACAGTATATATATATATATATATATATATATATATATATATATATATATATATACATATATATATATATATATGAATATATACATATATATATATATATATATACATATATATATACATATATATATATATATATATATATATATATATATATATATATATATATATACTGTATATATATATATATATATATATATATATATATATATATATATATATATATATATATATATACATACCATCATCAAAGTCACGAGCAGTCAGCGGTACTCGAAAGATACTAATATGATTTTAGTTGAAGCTATCAGGGTAAAAGTTTATTAAAGACTAATTTTAATCCTTGGTCCTCTCTCTGTCCATTTAGAAACTCTTGGAAAACTTTAATGGCTCCTTCACGATCCATTCCAACTCCCCAACAAAACCAGGATTTGAAAAATATGCGCAAGATATATTGCACATTAATAAGGAAACATTGAATATCAATTGCATCCATTAGAGAAAGAGAATGTTGTCTTGATTAGTGTAATGTGAGTAATGCGTTCCTCGCAGGATTCTTTTTTTGATAAGTGAATGACATTAGTAAACATTAGTACTCAAGTATTTATAATTTAACATCTTGCGGGACTTCTAGTCCTTTTAGAGGCCACTATGAAAAGTAATCTGTTTTGATAACAAAGCCTCTATTTCTCCTTCATTTTACTATATATTTTTCTGCTAAAAATCTCGTACTAATGGTCAAATACATTTGCCTTAGCGCTCAAAGCTGAAGTACTGACTAAATACTTTTATTGAGATATCTACTTTTACTGTGAAATCCCAGATTCACATTACACAAACATTCAAATATATTCTGAAAGTAAACGTGATCTTTATGTTTCTTATTTTCATTTGAAGATAAAAGAAATAAAGTGTTAAAATATTAATGCATCCTAATCATTATAATCCACAATAAATGGATGGTAAAACAATTTATGAATCAAGTAAAAATCCGTCTGGAAGCGGCGAGTCCTACGAGGTCTGAAATCAGTTCGGTAGGAGATTGTTTTTCGTTGCAAATTTTACTCTCGGGAACAATATATCTTTACGAGTAACAGCCGTGAAAGTGGTTCCGGCGGTAGTTGTACTTCTAAGTGAAAAAGAAAGAGAGGAATGGGCAACTGTATTTTTTCAAACTCAGCTCGAAATCCTGTTACTCCTAATAATTAGAGATAAAAACTAATATATTAAAAAAAAAATTCTTCTGCATTCTCTTTGCCTTTTCCATCTATTTCCTTGTAGTTTCACAATATTTCATTACGTTTAAAGGAAAGTGATTCAAAATACCGAAATGCTGAATATGCCAGTACTGATGCTTAGGAAAACAAAACACTCCTTTAGTTTATCAAAGCCCATCTTATTTTCGTCGATGTACTTTTCTTTTATACATTTCTCTGAGTGTGATAAATCCCAGCTCGTGCTCTCGTCTCTCTTTCTGGGAGGACAAGGCAAATACTCTTACGGATGAAATAAGCTTCCATTATAATTCGACCAGCAATTTACCGAGGCAATCTTTGTCTTCGCCAAAATCTTAAGTGTATGTATTCACCCCCGGTGTCGTTTGTTTGTTTGTGACCAGCTTTACACAAAAACTACTGGGCCGATTTTGACCAAACTTGGTAGTCATGTTGGGTATGACCCAAAGATAGAATCTGTAACATTTTGGATAAAGTACATCAAAGCACAAGTATGCAGTAGTACTTTGAAACTAATGACAATGTTAAGTAAATAGCAAATATTTTGTTAGTTTATTTTATGTTATGTACAACATTACGCAAAAACTATCGGATCAGTTTCAATGAAACTGGGTGGGCATGTGGGGTATGACACAAGGATTAATCTATTAGATTTTGAAGACAATGCAACGAAGTATAAGTTTGCAGAGGAATTAGGAGCAAATTAAGACTAAGACTGCTTGGCGTGGCGAAGGCATGTGTTCCATAGAGTGCCTCTCTAGTATAAATTTTGTACTTACAGTACATAGCTTGTTTAACTTGGAATTTCTTTCGACATTTCTCAGAATTACTGCTCTCCTTCCTCTCATTCTTCTTATCCAGCACGCCAGAATATAACGACGATGTTTTGTCTTGAAACAAGTTAAGCCTGCCTGCCACTTGCGCGCATTTTCGCCGCGCACTGGCACGCATTGATGGGTGCCAGTGCGTGCCACAAAGTGGCACGCACTGGTGTTTTTCCCGCACTGTTCACGACCAGTTCATTCCAGTTCGCGCATCGTTCACGCGACGTTCACGCGATGGCACGAATTGGCACGCGTAGTTCACGAGAAGTTCTCGACACGTTCACGCGAGTTTACTCATCATTCCGCATCGTTTCCGCATCGTTCACGCCAGTTCACGCTAGTTCACGAATTGGCCACTCCATATAAAAACGGGGCTTCTCCAACCCGAGGACATTCTTGGATTGGCTTCGGAAGAGACAACAATGCTTTCTGTCAGAGACACCATTGCATTGAGGAGAAGAAACGTATCTTTTTCGTTTGTATTTTTTGTTGCCCTTTATTTTTGTTTCAATAAGAAAGCATTTGATTTACATATAAATAGCAGACATAAAATATGTACAAGTATTAAGAAAGCATTTTATTTTAACATTGAAAGCAGCAAGCATGAAAAGTTTTTAGGCTGTTGATTTTAAGGTAATAGAGAAAAAAGTGTGTTGAAATAAAAAAATAATTTTATTTTTACATTAAAACAGCAAACAGAAAAAAATGGTTTTGCTCTTCATTTTAAGGTAATAAAGAAGAATAAGTATGTTGATGAAATAAAACATCATTTTATTTTTACATTCAAACAGCATATATAAACAATTACTAGGTTTATATTTTTCTTTCTTTTTCATTAATTTTTTTCGTTTCCTTTTTGTTTCTCTTCATTATAAAGTTATAGAAATAGTTTGAAATAAGACATCATTTTATTTTTACATTCAAACAGCAAATATAAAAATTTATTAGGTTTATTTTTCTTTCCTTTTCATTAATTTTTTCGTTTCCTTTTTGTTTCTCTTCATTATAAAGTTATAAAAATAGTTTGAAATAAGATATAATTTTTTTTTTCATATTAAAACAGCAAATATAAAAATTTATTAGGTTTATTTTTCTTTCCTTTTCATTAATTTTTTTCGTTTCCTTTTGTTTCTCGTCATTATAAAGCTCACGCCACTTCCCGCATCGTTCACTCCAGTTCACGCCAGTTCCCGCACTGTTCACTCCAGTTCACTTCAGTTGGCGCATCGTTCACGACTATTTCACTGCCATTTAGTGCGTGCCAATGCGTGCCACAAACTTTAAACATTTCAAAGTTCTGGGCATGCATGGCACGCATTGGTACGCTCTGGCACGCGAGTTCCCGCACTGTTCACGACATTTTCACGGCTCGTTCACGCGAGTTCACGCATCAATGCGTGCTAGTGCGTGCCACGAATGCGTGCAAGTGTCAGGTACCCTTTACGCAATTCAGGAAAAAGTTCTTTCAAGGGTCGCTGAAGTTTAATTTAAATGGAACTTTACATTGCAAATCACCTTCTATATGTGGCCCAAAGTCCCACGGGAGAAGTGAAAACAGTGCATGTTGCTGTCTCGGTGCAAATTGCAACGACAATGTTGATTTCCCCTAATTGGGGCTGTTCATGTTATTTTGAATTTCAAATGATTTAATGCTTAATGCTATGTGTTTTATGTAGGAGATAACGAGCAATCAATGTATTCATTATGTGATGTTCTGGAAGTTAGTAATTGAGTTTTCCGAAAGTTCGGTGAAAAGGTAAAGAAAACTTTTTTATTACATTAATTTGTAGAAATGCTTTCCGTAATGAGAGAGAGAGAGAGAGAGAGAGAGAGAGAGAGAGAGAGAGAGAGAGAGAGAGAGAGAGAGAGAGAGAGAGAGAGAGATTATTAGCTATGTAAAGCTAAATTCAGAATTCTTTCCTTTATGTTATTAGTGACGGATATACGTGTCAACGTTGTCATTCAATATACCTCCCAACTAAAATTTTCTTGTTTTCCCAAAGCCATAAGGAAATGAAGGATTTAACTGTTTGTTAAAGAAGCTACGACAGATATAATGAAAGGAAATGTTTATCTCAAGATAGGAATTTATCATTATTACGAAGGCCAAGAATTATGTAAAAATACGTTTGCTAACAGAAGAGTATATAATAGTAATGAAAACTCGGTTATAAGAAAAGGAACGATAAAAAACGACGATAAATAAAAATTTTCTTTAAAAAAAAAGTAAATAAATAACAAACATGCGTTCGATAGTAAGAATAACAAAGGAAACACGCTTGATTGATTTTCCATATCACTTCTTGTATTTCATTTTCTTTTCGAGTCAAATTATTAAACAAAATATTTTCTAAAACATTATATTTCTAACAACGCATTGGAATCAGTAAGAATTGAGTAAACAAATAAAAGGAATTATAAATGAACAAGATATAAATCAATAGATAAGAAAGTTATCAAGGAGGAATCGATGATTACAACATTATTTTAGAAATACTTCATCTTGTATTATTATTATTATTATTATTATTATTATTATTATTATTATTATTATTATTATTATTATTATTATTATTATTATTATTATTATTATTATTATTATTATTATTAGCTGAGCTATCATGCTAGTTGGGAAAGCAGGATGTTATAAGCACAAGGGCTCCAACAGTGAAAAATATCCAGTGAGAAAAAGGAAATAAGGAAATTCATAAACTACAAGGGAAGTAATTCACAATTAAAATAACATATTTTAAGCATAGTAACAACATTAAATTAGATCTCTCATAAATAAACTATAAAAAGAGACTTATGTCAGCTCCTTCAACATAAAAACCTTCTCTGCAAGTTAACTATCTCTATTGGTTTGTTATGATTAGATGGATTCATACTTTACATTCTAGGGTTGTAGCTTAACTAGTAATAATATTAAGGATAATAATAACAGTAAGTATTTGAGGAATCCAAATTATTCGTCGAATGAACTAGATCTGAATTACAACTTGAATTTCTAGAAACTATTCTTATAGTTTATAGTAAGGGTATAAAACAACTACAGTCAAAATAACACAAAAATAAAGGCACTTGCCATGAACGGAAGACAAAAAGGCTAATGTTAACAATGTTAGATTAGATGGGAATCGTAAAGGTTGAAATAGAGTAAAAATATACGAGTAGTATTTATTTTATATTTCATGAAGAGGTGTGCAATTACTCTGCATTATTTCACATGCTCATGAAAAAATGAGATATCCTCATGAAGTTTAATTAAAGGAGAAAAGTCAAATGAAAAAGATATTACATAAAAAGAGATTATATAACAGATAGTTTAAATTTTGAGGATCAGGGGAATTCTCTACACGTAAAAATAGAGAGAACTGATAGAAATAAAAAACAAAAATTTTAATTTGGCTTGATTGTATTTTCTGTATATAGTTATGGCACTCATAAAATGTCTATAGAATTTTTTATTATGATAGGCTTTGAAAAAAAAATAGTAAAACGGAGATAATGAGATTAAAATACTGGTGTAATAGATCAAACGGATTTTTACGATTTTTTAGTATATATAAAAACTCTTAAGTAAAGAATGAAAATTCATGAAAGCAATGTTCCTACAGGGAAAATAGTACTTATAGAATTTATTATTGATAAGTAACAGTTTCCTAACTATATAAAGTATACTATCTAACACACTTTACACCAGATACCGAATTATACATACGAAAAAATATATATCTATACTCGCAGAAGGGCATTACACAATTGATCTTGAGATATGATAAAATATCACCTTTAATCATTTCAAGTAAGGCACAGATATATTTACAAATTCACGGTCGTAGATCTCAAGAATAGATAGTAATATTTATTTTTCATGTTGAGATTACACAGCAGAAATATATATATATATATATATATATATATATATATATATATATATATATATATATATATATATATATATATATATATAGATATATATATTCATTTATATATATATACTATATATTGTTACGCGTCCGTATGCTTGTGAGTCAGGCCTTGCTTAAGGAAGTCTGCGCGTACACAAAAGGAGAATAATGGTAAGGTCACCAGTTGGCAATAAGACAAGGAATAATGACAAAATAGATATATTTACAATAATATTTAAGTGAAAATTAATAAAAGGGGAGCACAACAGATAACTGCTTCATATTTCAAGTAAGCTACGAGGTACTTCACGGGGAGTTTGGCTCACGTGGAGTTAGGAAGGCCGTGGAAGGTTTTCAGCACCGCGATCTCATTCCATGGAAAGGGAAATAGACTAAATTATTAACCGAACACTTACTTCTGCAGGCTGGGAACACAATGAAGTCGTGTGGTTAAAACCTTTAAGCAAATTAAATAAAAGTGCAAAGCTTAGGAATTTAAACACTACACGTGGGAATGAATACCGTCACAAGGTAAATTAATTAAGGTTAGGAGCAACCGGCACATGTGGTTGGGACACAAGGCTGGTATAACAAAGGTTTAGTGGGTAGGATCTTTCTTTAAAGGATAAAAGGAAAAAATGGGATGTGATAAGGAAGGGATGGAAGGTTGGGTAAGGATGATGAGGATCTCAAAATCAGACACCTTACCTTGGTAAAAAGGACTCTAGTTCCTCCCTTGTGGAGGATGTGTCACAGGTCTTGCTTCCCTGGTGTCTTGAGGGTGAAGAGAGGTGATGTTCCTCCCATGGATTTTGGCTAGCGAAGAGAGGCGATGTTCCTCTCACGGAGGTTTGTTAACGAAGAGAGAAAACCAGTTGTTCCTGGGTTGACTTAACCCCACTTGGCCCCCAATTGGGGGGGTGGGGGTGTTAGGGGGAATTGGCCTGATTGTTGTCCTATTGGTCAGGCTTTGTCACGTGTCCCGACACCCACATCAATCGTCCTCCTGACTTCTCCCGGATCCTTTGTGGCGGCGTTTAACGGCCACGTGTTTTGAAGATGTCTGGAATGAGACCTCAGGGGAGTAGACTGGTATAGGAAGGTTGGAGGGGGGGTGGGGTGAGACTTTGGGTAGGGTCCCAAAGCTTGTGGCCTGTCGACCCAGTCCTTGCTGGTGGGGTCTTTGTTTGAAAAAAAGGTGGCGCAATGACCGCCATGAATAACAGGCCCCCATTTTAGCAGAGATTTTGTCCTAGAACAGGACAAGAACTCTGCAAGCAAGGTCTGAAGCCACTAGTCTTAATGACCATGATAATGAATTAATATCTAAGCTGCAGCTAGGGTCATAATTTTACGTTATTTTGATAGTATATTAACTTTAAGTGCAACATAGAAGTAAGCATGCTGTCTGTGAGGCAACAACTAAAAAATAAAAATGCAAAAATGGTTAGAGTTAAGTGACCTAGTGCAGTGAAAGGCATGAAAATGGAAGCAAATGGACAAATTGTATGCAAAAGAACAAGATAAATACATAAAAATACATTAAATGCAACTAATGATGCCAAGATGGCTCCTCAAGTTTATCTACCTGGGGAGACACCAAGCCAATTAAAAATTTTTCATACAATCTAGATTATCCTACTGACTATGGCTACATTATGGACATGGCACTGTGCATTAGGCACTAATGCCGGGAGAACCCAATTTCTCTCTCATTTGAGCTCTTTAGACGCTTGACCTTCCAGTAGTTCTGGAGGTCTATGCCCCACCTCATGAGCCCTTTATCATTATTACGTAGCTTAATCAAGTAGGTTAGAGGGTTATTTGCTGTTAGGACTGTCAGTAAGAACACATGGTCAGCATCATAGAGTCCAAGATGCTCAAGATATAAGCCCATGCCTGAGAGCTTATTCTCCTGAGTTTGGAGTTTTTCCCATGACTGGAAGAAATTTACGCTGCCATTTAAGTAACCTGGTGACGCCAAAAATGAATCACGATTATGGTCAGAGGTCGTGACTCCTCTGCCATGAAGTGGAATCCCTCGTCCCTCTGAAATGTAGCTAGGAAACCAAACCAATAGAAGAATTGTGCCAGTTCTGTGACACTTATGGATGGGATGAGTTGGAGCGGTGCTCTCGGCACTATTTGCTTATAGTTACCGGAGACTTGGCAAGGATGGCAGGGTGCTAAGTAAGCCTTGACAATCTTGTACAAGCCCAGCCAGAACCAATGCTGGATCAGCTGTCTAGTCAATATTACCCCAACTTGTCCTCTCAGTCCCTCATGGGCCATACGTAGCACCAACAAGCAGAGATTACGGGGAGCAACTACTTGCCGGCACGAGACCTTAACAGGATCGTGAGACCCTCGGGTGATCTTGAGGGGCACCTCATCCTTTAGCAGGAACTCATCCTTAGAGGGGTTATTTATTCCCACCTCGTTCGAGTAGGCTGGTGCCCTGTGGTTTACCAATGTCTCATCCAACATCTGGAATCTGCTGAGCTGTGTCTGGCTCCCTAGGGTCTCTGGAATGATGGGTGCTTCCCCTTTGTCCTCCTCTGAGACCTCTGTGGTGGTGGTAAGCATCATTGCTTTAGCTGGGGAGCACTCTCGGGTACGAGGCTTAGACTTATTGCTGGAAGGAGGAGACTCCTGGCCCTCCTCTGAGACCTCTGGCATAGTGTTGGAAATAGCCCTATCCCCTGTGGTGGGAAGCAGCACACCTTCACCAGAATTAACTTCTGGCGTATGAGGCTCAGACTCACTCCTGGAGGAGGAAGACTTGGGCCTCCTCACTTAGCCAAGGTATTTCCCCAAGGTTAATGTCACCAAGCCATTCATCTTCCCCTGCAAAAAGCATAATCACTGTTTTGGGCTCGGGCTTGGCAGCCTTCATGCACCTGAGGTACACTTGCTGTACCACCTTCATGGGGTCTTGACCCAAGGGCATGTCGCAGCCCTCATGTCCAGGATCGCTCACTACCCCTAGTCCGCACTTCTTACTAAGCTTTGGCGTGGTTGCCATGAACTCCGCTGTAGGGAGTTCCTTGGTGAACCCTTCAATGAAACAGATCCTCCTGCGATTGCTCTGCTGAACTTTGGCAACATTGGGTTGAGGTGGTGAGTGATTGAGCTGTGCCAATTGAGCGTCCATATCCTGCATCTTTAATTCATGCGCCCGGTCTCTCTTTCTCTCGCATACCGCATCCTTTCTTGCTCCGTTCTTCTCCGGACATTGGCTTCATCCATGAGTTCCCGATCATACCTTTGCAATGCCTTTCCCTCATAGCATTGTCATTCTGCCAAATCTACAAACGCACTGATCTCAACAGCAGTCATTTTGCTAATGTCTGTTGGAGACAGCGACCAGATCAAATGCAACAGCACAAGGTACGATGTTGACCGTGCAGGAAATAACACGGAGGGGAAAGACGTCTAGCCTTAGGCAAGAGTCTCACGGAATGCTGGATGAAGATGGAGCTGGGCAAAATGCACAATGGCTGTAAAAAATTCCTATCGAGAAAGAACTATCACCCAATAGTAAGCTTTGCAAGTAATTGAACAGGAGCCTAACTTGAAAACAGGGAGCACGCCAATGGGTGTGTGCATAGGCTGTCTTGTTGCAATGCGTCCAAAACAAGTAACAATATATATATAAAAACTGTGCTAGACAAAAAAAAAAAAATGGAATCACAACAATGGGTGACCCTATATGATAGACATGAAAATACTAGAATCACAACTATGGGTGACCCTCTAAGCTAGACAAAAAAAAAAAATGGAATCACAACTATGGGTGACCCTATATGATAGACATGAAAATACTAGAATCACAACTATGGGTGACCCTCTAAGCTAGTCATAAGAAAAATTGAATCACAACTATAGGTGAACCTCTAGCTAGTCTTAAGAAAAATGGAATCACAATTATGAGTGAACCTCTATGCTAGTCATAAAAAAGAATGGAATCACAACTATGGGTGACCTCTATGCTAGTCTTAAGAAAAATGGAATCACAACTATGGGTGAACCTCTATGCTAGTCATAAAAAAGAATGAAATCACAACTATGGGTGACCTCTATGCTAGTCATAAGAAAAATGGAATCACAACTATGGGTAATCCTCTATGCTAGTGATAAAAAAATGAATATATATAAAAACTGTGCTAGACAAAAAAAAAAAAAAAAAATGGGATCACAACAATGAGTGACCCTCTATACTAGACAAAATAAAATGAAATCACAACTATGGGTGACCCTCTATGCTCGACAAAAAAAAAAAAAAAAAAAAAAAAAATGGAATCACAACTATTGGTGACCCTATATGCTAGACATGAAAATACTGGAATCACAACTATGGGTGACCCTCTAAGCTAGTCATAAGAAAAATGGAATCACAACTATAGGTGAACCTCTATGCTAGTCTTAAGAAAAATGGAATCACAACTATGGGTGACCCTCTAAGCTAGTCTTAAGAAAAATTGAATCACAACTATAGGTGAACCTCTATGCTAGTCTTAAGAAAAATGGAATCACAACTATGGGTGAACCTCTATGCTAGTCATAAAAAAGACTGGAATCACAACTATGGGTGACCTCTATGCTAGTCATAAGAAAAATGGAATCACAACTATGGGTAATCCTCTATGCTAGTCATAAAAAATGAAATCACAACTATGGGTGAACCTTCATACTAGTCATAAGAAAAATGGAATCACAACTATGGGTGAACCTCTATGCTAGTCATAGGAAAAATGGAATCACAACTATGGGTGAACCTCTATGCTGGTCATAAAAAAATGGAATCACAACTATGGGTGACCCTCTACGCTAGTTAAAAGAAAAATGGAATCACAACTATGAGTAATCCTCTATGCTAGTCATAAAAAAATGGAATCACAACTATTGGTGAACCTTTATGCTAGTCATAAGAAAAATGGAATCACAACTATGGGTGAACCTCTATGCTAGTCATAAAAAAATGGAATCACAACTATGGATGACCCTCTATGCTAGTCATAAAAAAAAGAAATCTCCTCGATGTGTGAACCTCTATGCTAGTCATAAAAAATGGAATCCCCACGGTCTGTGACCCTCCATGTTAGTCATAAAAAATTGGAATCACAACAATGGGTGAACCTCTATGCTAGTCATAAAAGAAATGGAATCACAACTATGGGTGAACCTCTATGCTAGTCATAGGAAAAATGGAATCACAACTATGGGTGAACCTCTATGCTAGTCATAAAAAAATGGAATCACAACTATGGGTGACCCTCTACGCTAGTTAAAAGAAAAATGGAATCACAACTATGAGTAATCCTCTATGCTAGTCATACAAAAATGCAATCACAACTATTGGTGAACCTTTATGCTAGTCACAGAAAAAAATGGAATCACAACTATGGATGACCCTCTATGCTAGTCATAAAAAAATGAAATCTCCTCGATGTGTGACCCTCTATGCTAGTCATAAAAAAAAATGGAATCACAACTATGGATGACCCTCTATGCTAGTCATAAAAAAATGAAATCTCCTCGATGTGTGACCCTCTATGCTAGTCATAAAAAAAATGGAATCACAACTATGGATGACCCTCTATGCTAGTCATAAAAAAAATGGAATCACAACTATGAATGACCCTCTATGCTAGTCATAAAAAATGGAATCCCCACGGTCTGTGACCCTCCATGTTAGTCATAAAAAATTGGAATCACAACAATGGGTGAACCTCTATGCTAGTCATAAAAGAAATGGAATCACAACTATGGGTGAACCTCTATGCTAGTCATAAAGATAATGGAGTCACAACTATGGGTGATCATCTATGCTAGTCATAAAAAGAAAATGGAATCTCCACGATGGGTGAACCTCTATGCTAGTCATAAAAAAAATGGAATCTTCACGATGTGTGACCCTCTATGCTGGACGTAAAAAAATTATTTTGTAAAAATGTGTGGGTGCGTTCTTGCAACACTACCACTTGCAACTCTGTGACTTAAAGAAAAGTTTGTATTTATACCTAAAGTATCAGAAATTAAATAAAACAAACAATGTCACTGAGTTTGCTTAATACTTCGCTAAGAAAATCAACCCCTTTACATCTTTTCCCTTTAACAAAAAAATGAGTTTAAGAAATTACACTTCCCAAATATTCTATCTAAATGATGCTATACCCTGACTGAAAAAATGAAATTGAATGTGATATCGTAAATCCTTTATCTTTAGGTTAGCAATTTTAACGCAATCGTACGAAAATTATCCCTTTTAAGAAATGTACATATAAAATAATATCCCATGGAATATTACCACAATGAAATTATATGCCACTAACAATTCAGAAAAATCGAAATAACAAGAAATGTAACGTGTTCTTCCCGTTACCCAACACAGAAATCAGGCCTCACTGCCGTAAAACGTTTTTGTGAATCGTAAGCCAAGAGTATCCTAGCACTAAAGATAAATGATAAATAATTCACCCACAAAAATGAATGATTGATATGTGCGCGAACCACTTACCAACGTACAATAATTCGGCTAAAATCTCTGGTCTGTGTAGAATTCGTAAACAATAACTAAGCAAACAATAACAAACCCTGGCTTCGTTCGGAAGCTGGGCTGTGGGCTGAGTTATATCAGGTTGGCCACGTGTTCAATGAACACGTATTCAGCCTATTACGTTCTCGGAAAAGTTATTAAACTTCACTGATCTTTTCTTATAACACAAAATAACACGTGCACTTAATCTACAATATATTTGATGCTTGTTAATCACTGCGATAATAGACAAAAGGTAAACTTTCCACAGACGGTTGGCTATCCTGCTGAACAATGGAACTGAAGCCTACCACGTGGTTCTTAAAACAAAAGGTTAAGCGCACAAATAAACAAGATTTTAACAATACAAATAAAATGCTTTTGTTGTTTTCTTCCACAGTTTCCAACTCCAATCATAATATAATTTACTTGGAAGAAATTAGGTTCGTCAAGTCGCCAAAGACAGAAAAGGGGAATTTTACGTTAATAAGAATAAATTAAAATTACTATATCAGCGAATCCTGGCAAGGTCGCCAATTTATGTTACGTGCCCGTATGCCTGTGAGTCAGGCCTAGCACGTACACAAAAGGAGAATAATAGTAAGGTCGCCAGTTGGCAATAAGACAAGGAATAATAACAAAATAGATATATTTACAATAATATTTAAGTGAAAATTAATAAAAGGGGAGCACAACAGATAACTGCTTCATATTTCAAGTAAGCCACGAGGTACTTCACGGGGAGTTGGGCTCACGTGGAGTTAGGAAGGCCGTGGAAGGTTTTCAGTACCGCGATCTCATTCCATGGAAAGGGAAATAGACTAAATTATTAACCGAACACTTACTTCTGCAGGCTGGGAACACGATGAAGTCGTGTGGTTAAAACCTTTAAGCAAATTAAATAAAAGTACAAAGCTTAGGAATATAAACACTACTCGTGGGAATCAATACTATCACAGTGTGAATTAATTAAGGTTAGGAGCAACTGTCACACATGGTTGGGACACAAGGCTGGGATAACAAAGGTTCAGTGGGTAGGATCTTTCTTTAAAGGATAAAAGGAAAAAATGGGATGTGATAAGGAAGGGATGGAAGGTTGGGTAAGGATGATGAGGATCTCAAAATCAGACAACTTACCTTGGTAAAAAGGACTCTGGTTGTCCCCTTGTGGAGGATGTGTCACAGTTCCTGCCTCCCTGATGTCTTGAGGGCGAAGAGAGGTGATGTTCCTCTCACGGATGTTGGTTAGTGAAGAGAGGTGATGTTCCTTTTACGGAGGTTTGTTAGCGAAGAGAGAAAACCAGTTGTTCCTGAGTCGACTTAACCCCACTTGGCCCCGAACTGGGGGGAGGGGGGGGGGGGGGTGTTAGGAGGAATTGGCCTGACTGCTGTCCTATTGGTCTGGCCTTGTCACGTGTTCCGACACTCCATCAGTAGGCCTCCTGACTTCTCCTGGATCCTTTGTGGCGGCGTTTAACGGCTACGTGTTTGGAAGATGTCTGGAATGAGACCTCGGTGGAGTAAACTGGTATAGGTTGGTTGGAGGGGTGGGGGGTGGTGAGACTCTGGATAGGGTCCCAAAGCTTGTGGCCTGTCGATCCAGTCCAAGCTGGTGGGGTCTTTGTTTGAAAAAAGGTGTCGCAATGACCGCCATTAATAACAATATATATATACATATATATATATATATATATATATATAAATGAATATATATATATACATATATTTATATATATTCATATTCACACACATCTATTCATATATATATATATATATATATATATATATATATATATATATATATATATATAAATGTGTATGTAAATTTACATACATATATATATCTATATATATATATATATAAATATATATATATATATATATATATATATATATATATATATATATATATATATATATATATACATATATATATGTATATATATATATATATATATATATACATATACAAATATATGTATGTATATATATATTTATATATATATATATATATATATATATATATATATATATATATATATATATATATATATATATATACTCACACACACTCACACACACATAAACACACACACATATATATATATATATATACATATATATATATATATATATATATATATATATATATATATATATATATATTTCAAATAAGCAATATATACTGATACATTAAAGTCTGGATTCTTTAACGACCTCGGGATCAGAGCCCCAGGCGAAATCACCCAAAGACTATAGTATCTGACTGGCCGGGATTTGAACCCTAGTCCAGGATACCTGTATGCCAGTGGCCATACCACTCAGCCACGAAGAAAGATAAATGTCAATGACAATTCTTCTGTACATATACTTGTCAAAATCAGGTTTTCTGTACTTAGAATTAAAATCAACCCATCTTCACCATCGTAGCTAATTGGTAGGTTTGGAACTTGGCTTTCGATTAATGATAAATTTTTAAACATTTAAATGTGTTTTTTCATATTTCAAATAAGCCATATATATTAATACATTAAAGTCTGGATTCTCTTAACGACGTCGGGATCAGAGCCCCAGGCGGAATCACCCAAAGACTATAGTATCAGACCGGCTGGGATTTGAACCCTAGTCCAGGATACCTGTATGCCAGTGACCATATCACTCAGTCACGAAGAAAGATAAAAGTCAATGACAATTCTTCTGCACATATACTTTTCAAATTCAGGTTTTCTGTACTTAGAATTGAAATCAACCCATCTTCACCATCGTAGCTAATTGGTAGGTTTGGGACTTGACATTCGATTAATGATAAATTTGTGCACATTTAAACGTGTTTTTTCATATTTCAAATAAGCCATATATATTAATACATTAAAGTCTGGATTCTCTTAACGACCTCGGGATCAGAGCTCCAGGCGGAATCACCCAAAGACTATAGTATCAGACCGGCCGTGATTTGAACCCTAGTCCAGGATACCTGTATGCCAGTGACCATACCACTCAGCCACGAAGAAAGATAAATGACAATGACAATTCTTCTGTATATATACATGTCAAAATCAGGTTTTCTGTACTTAGAATTGAAATCCACCCATCTTCACCATCGTAGCTAATTGGTAGGTTTGGGACTTGGCATTCGATTAATGATAAATTTGTGCACATTTAAACGTGTTTTTTCATATTTCAAATAAGCCATATATATTAATACATTAAAGCCTGGATTCTCTTAACGACCTCGGGATCAGAGCCCCATGCGGAATCAACCAAAGACTATAGTATCAGACCGGCCAGGATTTGAAACCTAGTCCAGGATACCTGACGCCAGTGACCATACCACTCAGCCACGAAGAAAGATAAAAGTCTATGACAATTCTTCTGTACATATACCTGTCAAATTTAGGTTTTCTGTACTTAGAATTGAAATCAACCCATCTTCACCATCGTAGGTAATTGGTAGGTTTGGGACTTGGCATTCGATTAATGATAAATTTTTGCACATTTAAACGTTTTTTTTCATATTTCAAATAAGTCATATATATTAATACATTAAAGTCTGGATTCTCTTAACGACCTCGGGATCAGAGCCCCAGGCGGAAACACCCAAAGACTATACAGTAGTATCAGCCCGGCTGGGATTTGAACCCTGGTCCAGGATACCTGTATGCCAGTGACCATACCCCTCAGCCACGAAGAACGATAAAAGTCAATGACAATTCTTCTGTACATATATCTGTCAAATTCAGGTTTTCTGTACTTAGAATTGAAATCAACCCATCTTCACCATTGTAGCTAATTGGTAGGTTTGGGAATTGGCATTCGATTAATGATAAATTTGTGCACATTTAAACGTGTTTTTTCATATTTCAAATAAGCCATATATATTAATTCATTAAAGTCTGGATTCTCTTAACGACCTCGGGATCAGAGCCCCAGTCGTAATCACCCAAAGACTATAGTATCAGACCGGCCGGGATTTGAACCCTGGTCCAGGATACCTGTATGGCAGTGACCATACCCCTCAGCCACGAAGAACGATAAAAGTCAATGACAATTCTTCTGTACATATACCTGTCAAAATCAGGTTTTCTGTACTTAGAATTGAAATCAACCCATCTTCACCATCGTAGCTAATTGGTAGGTTTGGAACTTGGCTTTCGATTAATGATAAATTTTTGCACATTTAAACATGTTTTTTCATATTTCAAATAAGCCATATATATTAATACATTAAAGTCTGGATTCTCTTAACGACGTCGGGATCAGAGCCCCAGGCGGAATCACCCAAAGACTATAGTATCAGACCGGCTGGGATTTGAACCCTAGTCCAGGATACCTGTATGCCAGTGACCATATCACTCAGTCACGAAGAAAGATAAAAGTCAATGACAATTCTTCTGTACATATACTTTTCAAATTCAGGTTTTCTGTACTTAGAATTGAAATCAACCCATCTTCACCATCGTAGCTAATTGGTAGGTTTGGGACTTGACATTCGATTAATGATAAATTTGTGCACATTTAAACGTGTTTTTTCATATTTCAAATATGCCATATATATTAATACATTAAAGTCTGGATTCTCTTGACGACATCGGGATCAGAGCTCCAGGCGGAATCACCCAAAGACTCTAGTATCAGACCGGCCGTGATTTGAACCCTAGTCCAGGATACCTGTATGCCAGTGGCCATACCACTCAGCCACGAAGAAAGATAAATGACAATGACAATTCTTCTGTATATATACCTGTCAAAATCAGGTTTTC
>NC_090742.1:121384188-121396688 GCF_036898095.1 Palaemon carinicauda | reverse complement strand
AGGTGTGTATATGCATAAGACGATTAAACGTACATCTTTATTTGACCAAATTCAATTACAGAACAATATCCCGTTCAGATTTAACATCATATGAACTCACAGAGCTAGAAATCTTTAAAAAACTCATAGGAAAATTGCAAGATAATAATGATTTTATAAAGCTGATTATGGAATCATATACTGTACTTCTCCCCGTAGAAGAAAAGTTGAGAATATCATATATACATATATTCATATATATATATATATATATATATATATATATATATATATATATATATATATATATATATTTATATGTATGTATATATATATATATATATATATAAATATATATATATATTTATATATATATATATATATATATGTATATATATATATATATATATATATATATATATATATATATATATATATATATATATATCTTAATTTCATGTTGGCTTTATATTGGTCTATTCTTTTTGTCTTTAAATTCATTGCTCTCGTTATTCACATCGTTTCTCTCAGAATATTACCCCTTTTCCTTCAAGGTTATTAAAAATCTTGTTTTAGCTGGACATCGTAAACAGGAACCGGACGAAATGAAGTTTAGAATTACTTGCCAATGTGAAAAGACAGAGTTATAAAGTTTTGGGAAGATAAATTTATTCCTCGGGATGTTGGATTCCTCCCGGAAGTTGCTGACTTAGCACTCTTCTGTCGAAGTTTAATCCCTTTTATTTCACAACTCTTTCTTCCACTCTCTACTGCTCTTTTATTTTTATTTATTTATTTTTTTTTAAATGATGTTCTCCTTAACGGTGTTCATAAGGTATTTGAAAAGTATTAAATATTTTGTAATGTACGGACCTACCTCGGGTATCACTTAATCTTTGCACTACATCCAAGGTTATTTTTACTAGGGTAAGTTACCTATCTGATTTATATACATATATATGAAAAATATATACTAATGCATTCTCATTTTCGTTGATAGACAAAAAAAATTTTGCTAATTGAATTTAGGACTTGGAATCATCGTATAAAAAATAATAAAAAACTTGTTCAAAATTTTGATACAAAGTTTGCGAAACAATTCATGTAATAGTTAGTAAATCTATTCCCTTTAAAAGTATAATAATCTCGTAAAATAGGGAGACCTTCAGGATGTAAAGCCTTCATTCTTATTAAGATAAATAAAATACAAATTTTAACAAAAAGATGAAAAAAAAGAGAGTAACATGTTGCTTCCATTGTTTTGACTGAGATTACTGAAACCGAGGAAACCCATCTCGGACTATTCCGTTTCAGGCATTCAGCCTCGCCATTGTTTTCTTCAGAGTCAGTTCTTTTTCCGCAACTGGACTCCAGATCTAGAGGATGTAAGCTTTCCGATCCCACCTACCCTTCCGCTAGATCTTTTATACCTTACTGCGTGATCAAGTTGTTATTTTATATATCTTCTTTAGTATTTTTTGACATACATGACTTTGATGGCTGAAGTACCCTAAAAATTCTTCTATAATTAATATTTAAAATATGAACAAGATTTATATAATGTGAAAGTAACTCTTCATAGTTTTCGTGATAAGTGTTTTGATGTGGTTACGCATTTTGGGTGGTACACTTTTAAAAATGAAAGAATGGAAAATTATCGTCGTTTACTATTATTGGGAAAATATACAAAATGCTGAATTGAAATAGAATTTTGGTCTTATATTAGATATAATTATATTCTATATTCTAAACATGATTATCAGAAATAATCATCTAAAGTTTCAACTTTTCCCTCATTGTTGGAGGAAACCCTGCCTGGTGATCTACCGGACTGTAGTTCAGGTCCCGCTCAAGCTTGATAGTTTATTATAGTGTCTAGATCCTCACTATCCTTGCGAGCAAATACTGGGGTGTTTGGGGGAGCTTATAGGTCTACCTGTTGACATGGGAGCCATTACCTGGCCGGCAATTCCTTGGTCCTAGTATGGGTGGAGAGGACGCTTTGACGCTGAGCTTTATATATATATCTATATATATATATACATATATATATATATATATATATATATATATATATATATATATATATATATATATATATATATTATATATATATGTATATATATATATATATATATATATATTATATATGGTCAACATCTAGAGCATTGTCCTGCTAGCAAGGGCATTGTCACTGTCCGCTGTCTCTTCCGTTCATGAGCGGACTTTAAACTTTAAACATAAAACCTTTCATTAGCTAGCTTTATTATCTTTACTGTAATGGAATACTGACTCTACTTACTTTCTGTTGCTTCATACTTTTTTCTCCTTTGATATGTTTCATTTTTATCATTGCTACTTATTGCCTCAACATTCACCCATACAGATTGATATATAGTATATTAGGGATATATAGGATATCTTGGAAATATTATATGATAATTTTACAGTCTTTCACAAACCCACACACACACACACACATACACACACACACACATATATATATATATATATATATATATATATATATATATATATATATATATATATATATATATGTATATACATATATACATATATGTGTATGTGTATGTGTTTTTATGTAAGTATGTTGTAAAAATACACGCTATTTTTTACAATTTTGATTTCAATGTTTTATGCAATTATATTCATTATCATACAGTAAAGAATGTAACAAAACAGTGAAAATTTGTGTTTTGATATTATTCAACAGAGTTGGAATTTAAATATAAATACTCTTCCATGGCATCCGGAAGAATAATTAATATCCAACGACGACTTTTTCCGGAATTCAATTATTCTTTCACATCTTCGCGTCTCTTCCGTGCTTGCTGTACACTCACACTAATGACTTCCTCATAGCTGGTTTTCCTTCGTCTTAAAGTTAAGGAAGAACTATTGAGAGAGAGAGAGAGAGAGAGAGAGAGAGAGAGAGAGAGAGAGAGAGAGAGAGACGCTTATTTGTAAAACATAATCTTATGTTTCTGTTATAAACATTTTCAGTCATTACCATATTTCAATAATAATAACCATGAATAAAATCTCTAAATTAGATAATAAAAGTCTTATAGATTTTGTTGTTCCCATTCAGAAATTGTTTAGTTATTCAATGACATCCAACGAGTAATTATTGTCTACAAAGAAGATCATAGAATTAAAGGAAAGGAAAAGGGTTTGTGTCTATTACGTAACTCAAGAGCTATTTTTCTATAGCCAATCTTATAATGAGGAATATGTTCTGACTGGTACCATGACTCCAATATAGTAAAATTTCATCATTAATATAAAATCTTCATCACATATTCTACTTCCACTCTGACATGCATAGCTATATATTCTAAAAAAAAAAAAAAAATACTTTTATAGCATCTTTAAGCCAAGAGTAGCATTTGGCAACCATGAATCATGCAAGACTACTCCCATAACGAACGATTTCTTGGGTAACTAAAAACTTAGATGAATGAATAAAGAAATAAATAAATACTTTGACAAAATAGATTAATGACTTCCACTTTCCATTGCTCGTCTTACAAAACAGGTGATTGGTTGGCCAGTTTTAGATTCAGATGGGCTAGTGCTAGTATGGGCCCTTTCTTGATGGCAGCCCCTATAATTAAATAAGGTATTAAAAATCAAGTTGTTCATATGGACCTAAGAGCTTAGCCCACCAGTTGGTGAATTGTGTTCAAGGATATTTCTTTTACTTAAATTTCTTACCATTTTAACAATAGATTTATTTGTATATGTAAAATTGCAGATAAACTTTCCTACGAAGAGTTACGAAAGTATATTACTGTAATGTTAGTCATGATATAGAAACCTGTTTTAAACACTGTACCGAAAAGAATTGGATCCTATTTCCAGAGACTTGATAGAATATAGTATAATACTGTACTACCTCAAGAGGGTGCTGAGTAACATCCCTTATTCTTTGACATTTTAAAATTATTTCACAGAATATTAAATTTTGGAATAAGACCAAAAATGTACATCTATCATTCAATGCTAAAAATATTCTAAAGCACCGGCTTTTCTTTATTTAATCATATTTAGGACTGAATCAATCAACTTCTGCAAACACTGAGAAAGGCTGTCTTTTCACTATGTGCAATAACGAATTATTCCTTTTCTGTGTCTTTTTGTTAAAGAAACTCAAACTTGTTACATCCAAGAACCGAATTCTAAATACCTAATGAAGGGAAGAGTTAAGGATCAATTTAAAAGATAAATAAATACTAAAGTGGTTGTTTGTAATGAACAAATAAAAAGTTCTATTTGATCTTATAATGAGTTCAGAAAATGTCAAAAGTGACCCGAACAAAATATTCATCACTTGTTAAACTATCTTAGAATTCAGTTTAGAAACTATATTATGGCCTTTCAGGACCAGACCACCAGTCAGTCCTGTAAAAGATAATTACATCTTGTACCCCTTCCGTTACAGCCTTACTTTCGAGTAGATGCATGCAGGAAGTGGTGGATGCTAATGCAGGGAGGATTGACACAAATGATATTATCCATATAATATTACTCAGGTGAAACACTGGCTCATATGAGAGAGAGAGAGAGAGAGAGAGAGAGAGAGAGAGAGAGAGAGAGAGAGAGAGAGAGAGAGAGAGATTCAAATACAATATTATGTTCTTTTTCGGGAGGAATTAAAACAAGAAAACTCGTTGCAGCCATCCATTATTTAATATGATGTATGGCTGCAGCGAGTTTTCTTCTTTTAATTCCTCCCGAAAATAACATAATATTGTATTTGAATATCTCTCTCTCTCTCTCCCTCTCTCTCTCTCTCTCTCTCTCTCTCTCTCTCTCTCTCTCTCTCTCTCTCTCTAACACACACAGTTTCTTTAATTTGTTATCTATTTAGAATTATCTTTTTCCTACTATCTTTCAATTTGTTTCATGAATATCATTTGATTCAATACCTAAGTGAGAGTCAGATTTTTTTTAGTGTTCTAGGGTGAAGCCAAAAATCCACCAAAAGTTTATTAAAGAAAGCGATTATAAAAGCCAGAATCATGGGCAGAGATTTCTGTCTCAGGGCCTCTCTTGAAAACTTTTCTCTTGGAGTAATTTTTGGGGGGCAAATTTTATGCCTTTGGCTTATTTGGCTGTCGTCTACAACACCTCATGCATCTATCAGATTAATCACAACACAGAAATTGCAAATATATAAACGAGCAGGCAAAAAAATACGATGAACATAAACTTGTGTCTACGAATATCATAGAGAATAAGAAAACTGATAATCTAGCCCTCAGAAAATCTTAGAAAATAGTTGTGTTACTGTGTATAGAATAATAAAATATCTCTTCCTGGAAATCGTGAAGAAATAGTAAATAAATAGGTACCCAGGTCAGAAAAGGGGTTGCGTACGGGATCTGACGCTCTCCTGTGAAAATATGCAGGGTACTAATTTTAGTAAGATAGCAAATTTTGATTACAAATAATGTTTAAGACATGATATATAAACGTTAATCTCACTTTCCGAAATTTCAAGCACAGGTCACACGAGTCGCACTGCATTTATATATATATATATATATATATATATATATATATATATATATATATAGCCTACATATATATATATATATATATATATATATATATATATATATATATATATATATATATATACATACACATATATATATATATATATGAATTATATATATATATATATATATATATATATATATATATATGAATTATATATATATATATATATATATATATATGAATTATATATATATATATATATATATATATATATATATATATATATATATCTATATATATATGAATTATATATATATATATATATATATATCTATATATATATGAATTATATATATATATATATATATATATATATATATATATATATATATATGTATATATATATGTATATATATATATATATATATATATATATATATATATATATATATATATGTATATATATATATATATATATATATATATATATATATATATATATATATATATATATATATATATTAGCGAACAAAAATCCTACAGCGCTTATTCTTATTCTCTCGAAGGAGGTCATAAAGAGTAGAGGGGAATGATGGTGGGCCCCTGAAGGTCAAGTTACGACTTTGATGAATGATATAAAACGGAGGCATATGTCATGGTCTGGGGATCCACATCAGATTTCACATAAATCTTTATATCTTATGACACCTTGGGCAAGTACTCAGAATGACATAAGGCTTTTTCGATTTAACAAGACTATCTCTCTCTCTCTCTCTCTCTCTCTCTCTCTCTCTCTCTCTCTCTCTCTCTCTCTCTCTCTCTCTCTCTCGTTGATAGGAGAGATGCTGTTTTAGCATTCTACAGAACTTTGAGCTGAGACATGTAAACCGATATTATAAAGCCATATTATTCAGAAAAATAACCAAGAAAATCTCTCTCTCTCTCTCTCTCTCTCTCTCTCTCTCTCTCTCTCTCTCTCTCTCTCTCTCTCTCTACTGGAACTAGAACTAACAGTAGTACAGTAATGTTGATATTAGTAGAATGAATTATTATCATTGAAAGATATATCGAAAGAGCTCAAAGGAAGGGAGAGGAGATTCTTGTATACATAGAACAGTAACGTGAGTCATATGATTTCATTCATATTTAGTTAACCTATAGAAAATGGGATTAAATATACTGTATATTAGTAGACAAAATGCTAATGAAGTTGGTATCAGTTATAATATTAGATAAAAAAAATCTTTTGGTTTCATTAATTTCATAAAGGACTAGTTGTGGTCTACTTAGAGAATAGATTACCCTGCTTTCTATGCATACGATACCTTCTCTCTCTTCTTTCAAAGTCTTTTCATATATCTTGCAATAACAATTATTTATTCTATCACTATTAACCTCACTACTGCTAGTTATAGTTAAAGTTTATTCCAGCAATTCAGTACACATCTTAATCAAATAGGAATAAGTGAAAAAGAAACATAAAATTTTGCTGAACTGAACATCGTTGGAACCATTTTGCGGGTGGAAGCGGTTGCTGAAAGCTTGGAACAGTAATTTGTCCCGTCATTTGCTACTCCTCCCTGACAACAAGGAACTACTATATATTGATTTGTGCTGCGCAAGTCTTCTGTTTATAATTTCTGTGAAGGTAATCCTTAATAGCATCTTGATATTTGTGAAATTTTATTGTTAAAGTGGTCTTCTTTCTTGGTGTGATAATAGTCTGATAGAAGGGTAAAGCCTAGTAGTCCAAGAGCTAGCAGCCATTTATTTACCGGAGATGACCAAAATTCTAGTGGGTATTTTTGGAAAGGGTCTGTCATGGGACATCCAAAAATGGGTATCTTTAAGTTGGGCAAGGGTGGGTGTGGATGTTATTAACCCCCTTTTGTCCAAAAACGGACATTTCATATTTTGGCAAAATATGGGGGTAGGGGAAAGTAAATTGTCTGCAGCTCGTCTCACACTGGGCCTAGAGTAAAGAACTATATACCAAAATGATGCTATTGATCTGTAGATTTATTTCATATAAAAAAACATTATTTAAATTATTATTGGGGGTCACCAACGGTCAAAAGGTCAAGGTCAGCCCTTTGAAATGCCGGTTTTGGGTTTTAGCTGTATTTTGGCTAAATAAGACATCAAAATTTGCCCAAGGTTTACTAAATATGAATAGAATTTAAAGAAGAGACATAAATAAAGTTTTTTGAAGAAAATGGGATCTATTCCAGCAATATGACGGATATGACAACAGTCATCATTAAACGGTTACTGTGAAATTCACTCGTCAAACCGTTTCAAATTTAGTTGATAGATGGTTCACCTATATTACTGAGATCTGTTTTATTGACTGTGTGTGTGTGTGCACCTGTTTTGTCTTTAAAACATTATAAAAACAACCTCTACATTGTGTTCTAGCATCCTTGAAATTTTGTAAGTGTGCACCTGAATTGCCCCTGTCCTTGTCACTTGATGATTTTAAGAAAGGGTAAGTAGAAATTCCAGACCTTCTTCATTTGTTTTTTTACCACACTTCTCTGTGGCTTGCAGAATAAAGATAAGCCTAGTGAATCAGTAAAATGAAGGGTAGTCTCACTATCCCAGGATGTTATTTTCTGTACCAGGCGGGGAAGAGTAAAACCATCCAAGCATCTTTATCTGGAAGTCGGAATGAAAAGCCTCACAGGTAGTCGCAGAGTTGTGGAAATTCTTAATTTCTTGGGTCATGCGGTAAGTTATCCCACAGCTGAATCAATTGAGATGGATATAACGTCAAAAATCACAGCAGAAGGGCAGCTTTTACATGATTTGCTCTTACCTCAAGTTGGTCTCTCCACAGGTCTTGATTGGGATAATTATGACGAGCTGACAGAAACTCTATCTGGCAAAGACACTATTCATGACACCGTTGGGATATGCTACCAGAATAGGCCTGCTGAAGGGGAGTGCAAGGTGCTCAGACCAAAGGGACCACGAATACTGATGCAACTACTGACCAAGTACCTGTGAAAAGACGACGAATATTTGATGCGCCTCAGCGAAAAATCATGCCATATAAAAGAAAGCCACTGTCGAAGTTCGAATTTGAAAAATATTCACAAGATCCACAATCCAGCCTGGAGATAGCAAAGAAAATGGATATCATCTGGCAAATATGCTGCTGCCTGATGTCCAGCACCCTTATGTGGCGTGGCTGGAATTCCTTGGTCACAGGGGACAGACTCCCTTTGCAGCAGATTCGGTATATGGAAAATATTGAACTGCCTCCAACAAGATTGGATGTAGTTAAAGAAACTTTGGTCAGGTCTCAAAAGGTGTGAGAGTGCGGTGAGGCATATGCTATAATGACATATGACCTTGCTATCGCAAAACCTGCACTCCAGATCCAAGCACAAGAATCCCCTCTTTTTGACAATATCTTTGTTTGTTTTGGTGCATTTCATATTTCCATGGCCTATTTCAGCGCATTAGGTTATAATTTTGAATCGTCTGGTTGTACCGAGGTTCTTTGCTCGGCTGATGTGTTGGTTCATGGTCCAGTACGAGGGTTCATTGGTGGAAAACATTTTAACAGATGCAAGCGTATCCATCCCCTGTTTGCACTTGCCTTGCAGATTCTGCATTTTAAGCAATTCATTTTAGAAGGTGGAATACCCGATGAATGCATGGCGTTGTTGAATTCATTTTCTGCAGACCCATCACCCCAATCACTTTTGACATTATTGGAGTCCACTGCAATTTGTAATTTGGTGGAGAGATATGGTGAATTCTGTGATCAGACTCGTCAGGGTCATCATGGCTCTACTGCTAGGTTCTGGTTTCTCTACATAGATCTTGTTCATATATTCATGCTTTTTGACAGGGCCAGCAGGACAAATGACCTACACCTCTACATCTATGCTTTAGACTCAATGATTCCTATATTCTTTGCAACTCACAAGCCAAACTATGCCTGTTAAATGTCATTGTATCAACTCAATCTGCTCAATATGGAAATGACACATCCCGGAATCAAGCCAAGTTTTGAAGCAGGTGCACTCTCTGTGCGGAGAACTAGGAATACCTTTTCCAGAAGTGCAGTTGCTATTACCTTACAGCAAGCTGTGAATTGGGATGCTGCATCCAGTCAAAAGGGTATTGCTGCATTTACACAGAATGTTGCAGTCCGTTAGAGGTGGACAGTGACAAGATCTTTTAGGGGAGCAATTGTGAGTTGTCTCCTGGAAATGACTGGAATCACACTGGTGGATGATCCAATACAGGAACTAAAGCCATCAAGGATGGCCAAAGACAATGCAGACCTTAAGAGCACGATCACAGAGGTGGAGAACACTCTAAATCCATTCCCTGTTAATGATGATACTCTGTATTGCCTAAACACTGGCAAAGCTGCCTCGGATGGTGTGGAAGACAGACTTCTGCAGTCAAAAGACACTGGATCTACCTGGTATCAAGTTTTTGTTAATGAATGTAATGTAGATGGTGGGCGTTTTGAACGGGCTGTTAAGCGAAGAAATGTGATGAATGTCACACAGGATGTAGTAAAAGTTAAATTCACCACAAAGGACAAACAGATCAAGGAAGCAAAATGCACCAGAGACATATTTTGAGGGCTGCTGTATTTGTCAGTAACACAAGAACTTGATCTCAGTATTGTCCTGTCCTACCCTCTCACTCCAGTTCCTTTCTTATTGTGTCATATAACCGGTGATATGAACAAGACATCAAAGAGCACATGAATGGAAAAATTAGAAGCAATGGGAACCTTGAATGCCATACCAGACAGGACTGATGTCTATATTATTGATGCCATGTTCTTCTTCCGTACGCTTGACATGGCATCCACCTATGGGGGAATGGCAATGTCCACTTTGAAATAAGCTTGTAGCACTGGTGAAATTGTACACATAGTCTGTGACACATATACTAATGGGTCAAGTATCAAGGACATTGAACATAACTTGTGTGGTAGGACACCCACTACCTACATAAATCACTGGCTCGTCACGGAAAAGACCACCAGATCTCAACACGGCTTGGAGCACATCACAATGCAAAATAGAGTTTTTGGCCTTCTTGAAGGATGAATGGTCATCAGATAGATATGCATCGACTCTTAAGGGACATCAGGTCTACTTAGCAGTGGAACATGAATGCTACCTTTACACTTCAACAAGTGGAACTGTCAACACAATCCTGGTTCATGAGCTTCAGTGCAGGCATGAAGAAGCCGATACACGGTTACTGTACCATGCAAACTTTGTTGCTGTTAACCATGATGTGTCTCCAGTGATTGTCATTTGCAGTAACGACACTGACGTCTTCATCCTCATTCTCTACCATGCTAGGTTCCTTAATGGACAGATTTGGATGGATGCTGGTTTGAGTTCTAGAAATTCCAGGCGTTTCATATATATGTCACAACTTGCAACCAAACTGACCGGACCTATATGCGATGCTCTACCAAGCTTCCGTGCTCTGACAGGCTGTGATTATACAGCCTCTTTTATGAGAAAAGCAAAGTGGAAGCCATTTGAAATAATGAGAAACAACCCTAGGTTCACATCAGCAATTAGTCACCTTGGAGACTCAGATGTCATCGATCCAGATGTTGCTGCTGTAGTTGAAGAGTACTTGTGCATTGTCTATGGAGTTTGGAACCTAACAAGTATTGATGAAGCCAGACTTCAACTTTACCACAAGTTGTATGCCCTAAAGAAGGAAACTGATCCATTGGATAAAATCAAAACTACAGACCCCTGTTGTCTTCCTCCTTGCCAAAGAGTGTAGCAACAGAAGTTGCTAAGAACTAAATTTGTTGCACACGTATTGAGGAATGCAAGGAAGCCGATCCAGTCTCATTTGGTCCGGAAGGACATGGCTGGAAAGTCCAGAATGTAGATTGATGATTGTCTGGTTCACTGGCTCAAATACCCCTGATAAGTTAACCGTTGAAGAATCTGATGTACAGGAAGAAGAGATACTACCGCTAGAGAGTTAGGGGGTCCTTTGACTGGTCAGACAGTACCATATTGGATCCTTCTCTCTGGTCACGGTTCTTTCCCTTTGCCTACACAGACACCGAATAGTCTGGCCTATTCTTTACAGATTCTCCTCTGTCCTCATACACCTGACAACACTGAGATTACTAAACAATTCTTCTTCATCCAAGGGGTTAACTACGGCAATGTAATTGTTCAGTGGCTACTTTCCTCTTGGTAAGGGTAGAAGAGACTCTTTAGCTATGGTAAGCAGCTCTTCTAGGAGAAGGACACTCCAAAATCAAACCATTGTTCTCTAGTCTTGGGTAGTGCTATAGCCTCTGTACCATGGCCTTCCACTGTCTTGGGTTAGAGTTCTCTTGCTTGAGGGTACACTCAGGCACACTGTTCTATCTAGTTTCTCTTTCTCTTGTTTTGTTAAAGTTTGTATGGTTTATATAGGAAATATTTATTTTAATGCTGTTGCTATTCTTAAAATATTTTATTTTTCCTTCTTTCCTTTCCTCACTGAGCTATTTTCCCTGCTGGGGCCCCTGGGCTTATAGCATCCTGCTTTTCCAACTAGGGTTGTAGCTTAGCATTTAATAATAATATTAATAATAATAATGATGATGATGATGATGATGATAATGAAAGTGACACCGAGAGCAGCCATTCCTCGAATGAAGAAAAAAGAATAGATTTTTAGAGAAGTCCATATTAGTAATATAGCTGGAATAGATCCTACATTCTTCAAAAAACTTTATTTGTATCTCCTTTTTATATTTTACGCATATTTAGTAAAGCTTTAGCAAATTTTGATGTCTTATTTAGCCAAAATACAACTAAAACCCAAATCTGGCATTTCAAATGGCTGATCTTGACCTTTTGACCCCCGGTGACCTCTAATAATAAATTAACTAATTTAGTTTGATATTAAATAAATCTACTTATCAATAGCATCATTTTGGTATATAGTTCTTTATTCTAGGCCCAGTATGAGAGGAGCTG
>NC_090742.1:121366688-121379188 GCF_036898095.1 Palaemon carinicauda | reverse complement strand
TTGTAGATTAGATAAAGGTACATATAACCAGAACATTGACCATCTGTGATCAGGTATGGAGATATGTTCTCCATTGGGGAGTAAAAAAGTAATATTTCAACTAACACCCTCCCCATTAATTTCATTCACCAGGTAAAAGTATGTTTAACATAAATTTTTTATACTAAATATTTTTTTTTTTTTAAATTTGACTGCTATAATAAACATACTGTATTTATTCATTCAACAGCACAAAAGGCACAAATATTTCCACAACTAAGTGCTGAAACCACTACGTTGTATCCTCAATTAACAGTAGAAAAATTCCCATAGCTACAGAAAGACCTCAGTCATATACCTCCTAGACTTAGGTAAGAGCAATTTAAATTTGTCATATGGACCAATGTTTTACCTATAATTTTGTATGTAAAACAGTTATGTGAGTGAATGATCTATTCTAGATTTGTTCCGATGCAGATACAAACCCTTCGCTGTTTATAGGGGTATTAACTTTCGGAAAGGCTGAAAACTAGCTAAGACAATTTTAGTGAGGGGTAACTACAACCATCCGCTAGCTAGCTGGTGCGGATTGGGGTAGACGGCTACCCCGCTCATTCACACCCGTCGGCTTAGTAACCACTTTTGTTTTTGGCTCTGTAGAGTGTAAGCATGCCGTCTCTCTCTCCCGTAAACTAAACTGCCTTGACTAATAATTCGCTTCTCCTTTTTTTTTTTTCGTTCCAGGTGTGTGTATTTTCTGTACCGTTATGATGACATGTCCTGGTCGCCAGGGCTGCAGCTGCTGTACCTTTATGTCATCGGGAGAGACGAAGTACATCCTGTGACCAGCTTGCCAGGGCTATCGGTGTTCAGGGGATGAAACCTGTATTGAATGTCAGGATTGGCCTGCCTCACTATGGGAGAGGTTTGGGCGTAGGAAGAAGTAGTCTTAAGTGCGATTCCTCGCCTTCGGGGTCTTCCTCAAAATCGAAGAAGTCGCGGCCTACTGCTTCTTCCGCGCCCAGATCTCTCTCTGAAGCTGCTCCTCTGCCGGGCCCTTCTGGCGTATGGTCGAGCAACGGCGCAGGGCTTGTGACTCCAGGTCAACCCTGTGGGATAGGCGAAAATGTTGACTCCCCTAGTGAGTCGGCTCCTTTCTTTCGCTCAGGGTGCACGTGTTCTTTTTCGGATCTTGTATCCTTTTGGCCATCACTGGACATTGATGGTCTGCATTTGAAGGAAGATCTCTTTGTACTCCTTCAGAGGGGAGCGGAGAGAAGGCGGTCATCTCCCTCTTCCGCGGAGATTGATCCTCCTAGTGTTGGCGCAGCCCTTCAGCCCATCGGTCAGGCCTTGAGTCTGTTTCTGATGCCGAGGAGTTTGCTGATCCACCAGTGGCAGAGGCAGAGCTTTCTCTGAGGCAGGTTTCTATTTCTGGGGAAGAGTCTCTCGTTCGCAAGAGAAGTCCGCCTCAGGGCATCAGCAGTCCCCGTACGCTTATTTTTCTCCTCCAGTCCTCCAGGGGTGGAGCGAGAGCCTTGTCTTAAGCGAAGTTCTCCTTCCGGAGAACAAACCTCCCCTGCAGAGGAGGTATCTTTAGAGCTGGATCAGTCTTCCCCTTAGGCGGAGTCTTGTCTGCGTTCCTCTACGGAGGATCGTAGGGTGGAAGGGTTTGTGACCCCTCGCTATCCTGGACGTTCTTTTCCTCGAGCTGTGAAGAGACGTCTTTTCGAACCTGGTGGTTCTCCTCACGTTGACCCTTTGGGGCGTCGTGATGATCCCCTTTTAGGCTAGCGTGATTGCGAGCCTTTGGGCTCTCGTCATGTTGATTCTGTTGGTTCTCATGACCCTAGGAGTCCTTCGGGTCTCCCTCAGGTTGAACTTTCGGGTTCCCCCAACATGTCCCTTTATCTAAGGGTAGGCCTGTGCCAATCTTACCTGCCAGGAAACCTCCCACAGGCAAGAGGGTTAAGACACCTACCTAGGTTCCTAAACCCAGAGATCTGTGTGTTCTCAGTTCTTCTGGAGCCCACGACCACCCATAGCTTCGAACATTATTCAATGTAATGAATCAGGCCGTAACAGGGGTCATTCCCCGCTGCCAGTCCTTAGGAGGCACTCCGAGGATTCTTTTGTATATATATATATATATATATATATATATATATATATATATATATATATATATATATATATATATATATATATGTATGTATGTATATGTATGTATATATAAACTTAAGAGAAATAATATTCATAGAGTTAGCACAGCAAGACAAAAGAAACTTGATAAAAATAGGAGAAGGTCGAAGTAATATTGAGCAAAAGAAATAGAGGATAGAGAGAGAAATTTAAATTCAGACTTGGAGAGCAATTTCCCCAAGTTCAAAAGCCCTCTTGACCGTCACAATTCTTTAACAATATAAAGAAACCATATGACAACGTCAAGGCATTCTCTTGTTGAGAGGGAATGCCGCCCATTACCACTTGATTACCGGTCTTACTAAAAAGCGGCCGTGAATGTAAAAAAACACCCGGGAGAAATAACAGGCTCGGGAGGAAATAAAAGACCCGGGAGAAATAAAAGGCGTCCGGGAAAATAAAAGGCCTGGAAGAAATAAAAGGCCTGGGAGAATTAAAAAGCCTGGAAGAAATAAAAGGCCTGGGAGAAATAAAAGGTCCAGGAGAAATAAAAGGCCCGGGAGAAATAAAAGACCTGTGAGAAATAAAAGGCGCCCGGAGAAATAAGAGGCCTGGAAGAAATAAAAGGCCAGGAAGAAATAAAAGGCCTGGGAGAAATATAGTTTGGACCTTTTTAGCGGAACTACTTTCAAGGGTTGGGTCAGCGGAATCCGGGGGATCAAATCCTTGAGGTGGGACTCTTGGCTTCTGGCCGGAAGCCATCATTACAGATATGGTGGGGATGATTCCATATTTCCTGGGTCTCAGTCCTAACAGGCGGGTCTAGGTTACACCTGTGCCTCTATATCTGTTTTGGTGCTATCCTTCGGGTAGGGTATGGAGTGGACTATCTGGGAAGTATACTCTCATTGTGCTGATAGTGGAGAATGCAAATTTCCTTTCCAACGTATGATACATTCTTAAAATTCTCAAGCAGGTAAACCAACAAAACAACCAACAAAAAACATAAAGAAAATCCCACCCTTAACTATTGATCCTTCAAACACGAACTCCCCATCCCTTGGATATGCTGAGTCCCTCCCCCCTCCCCGGAACTTTTGACGTCCTCTGATAATTTGAATAGGGAAAGTTCTGTTGATGACCTCGGAACGGGAAAGGACCATTCTACTGATATTCCAAAATCGAGTAATTTGAGTAACAAAAAGGAAACTTAGAATCCTTCATGTTACCCAAATTCCATCTATATAAAGCATTTGTGTGCTATAGATGTATAAAAGAAATAAGGATGAAACTTGAAGATGAAAAATGGAATTCATGGATATCTTACAGTAGTTATGACAAAGCATTTTGTGCAATAAGTAACTTGAATAATATTAAAATTAACAACTGGAATATCTCTACTGCTATCTGCGATAAGGTACCAAAGGATTTGGATGTATATAGGCCTGCCGATTGGTTGGGAAAAGACGTTGATTTAGTTATGCCCTCCCATAGAAAGACAAAACCACCAATGTGGCTTATCGCTGAATCAAAAGGGGTAACAGGGAATTATTTTACAATATGCAAATTAATTCAGAAAAAAGTAGGAACTATTGCACCAGGCGATATATCTCGTTTTGGAAAAAATAGTTTTCTTATCCATGACAAATCAAGTACACAGTCTGTAATACTGTCCAACATGAAAACAGCTAATGATAACATTAAGTTAGATGTCAAAACCCCACCTAAATTTTAGCTACGGAAGCGGAGTAGTTTTTAACAGAGATCTGTATGAATATACATAGGAGGAGATACTGGCCATGTGTCCACTAAATGTATGGAAAGTTCATAAAGTCTCAGGTACATCAATGATAATCCTTACGTTCTAGGATGCTGATGTACCTTTCCATATTATTATTGAAAACGAAATTATTAAAGTAAGACCATACAAGCAGAAGCAATTGCAATATTTTAATTGTTTTAAATTTGGGCACCCGTCTAAGGTTTGCAAAAATGAGAAAATGTGTGGTATTTGCTCGAAATCTTACCATGGATAATGTGCACTTGGAGCCAGGTGTTTAAAATGCAACTCGAATCATAAATCCACAGACACGAGCTGCGGGACTGTAGAAGTTGGAGGAAGCTGTCCTCAACAAATCTAATATAGAACATATAAGTGTGGGACATGCCAAAAGACTAATAAATAAATCAAATTCCTATGCTAAGGCATTAAAATCAAACCAACCTAGTACGGCCAATAGCTCTAGAAAAAGAAATATACCATCTGATAAAGTGTATAATGACGATGTAAGCATATCACATCTGGAGGCTTTACCGTGGTATATCAATATTAGGACAAAGCCCATTTTTGTACAGCCTTCGTCCCCCATTACAAAAACTAGTACAAACCTCTCTCAGGCCATGTCCTTGCCTAATTTGTTGGAGGTTCCACTTAAGACCAACTTACCTGATGCACCTGTAGTGGGGAAGGTGCAAAAATCTAGAATCCCACCATCTATTAATCGTAAAAGAGTGAAACCTCCATCTCTCTAATTAGAAACCTTAAAGTTATGACATCAAATAAATTTGATGTTTTGTCTGTTGATGTTTCTAATGAACTAGGAAATAATCTGAATAAATCAGAAATTCAAGGTGAGGTGTCACTATCTGCCTCAACAAATAGATCAAAAGGACACAAAGAAAAACAAACGTAAAACCCAACATATCAAGACCATCTCTGAAGAAACCTACGGGTAATAATGTTAGATTAAAAACTGCTAATGAGAAGACCTCATCCAAGATGTCTTCCAGAAATAATCCATAGTTTTCCCCTCCATTTGCAATGGAATTGTTAGGGTTTAAGGGCCAAATATGAAGAGCTTAAGCTCCTAATTCATGAACATTCCCCCATAATTGTATGTCTACAGGAAACTAAGCTTGATGCTAACACTCCTATACCTCGAGAATATGTTAGCTATAGGACACCATATAATCAACAAGAAGGGAGCCATGGCGGAAGTATCATGTACGTTCGTTCAGATGTTCCCCAAATACATTTGTCTATTCGTTTACCCCTGCAGGCAGTGGTTGTACAAATTGACATAGGGAGAAAATATACAATATGCTCTCTGTACTTACCTCCAAATGATAATATTTTACATGATGATTTAGTAGAGGTCATTCAACAACTCCCTCAACCTTTTCTCTTACTGGGAGATATGAATGGTAGACGTCCTTTATGGAGTGATGTTTTGACTAACACAAGGGGCAATATTATCTCATCAATTGTGGAGAATGAGGATGTCGGACTCCTTAATACAGGAGAGCCCACGCACTTCCTTGTGCAGACAGATACCTTGCCATGCATTGACCTTTCAATTGCAAGCTCTAACTGCCTTCTTGATTTCGATTGGAGGACATTAGATGATTGGCATACTAGTGATCATGCACCAATCATTATGAACACCAACAAGAGTCCTCCTTTACAAAGATCGCTCCAATGGAATCTTGACAACGCAGGCTGGGTTAAATTTCGTGAGCTAAGTGAAATCGAGTGGAGTGCAGAACAGTTTGAAAGTATTGGTGATGCCTTAGACCTACTGAATGGAACTCTCCATAAAGCAGGAATCAATTCGATTCCAAACACCACAGGATTATTAAAACGACGACCAGTCCCGTGGTAGTCTTCAGAATTGACAGTCTTGCACAGAGCCACCAGAAAATCTCTGACTAGATTGCATAGACGTTTTACTGATGAAAATTTTATAACATACAAAAAGTGTAAAGCACAGTTCTGTCGTGCCATGAAAGAAGCTAGACTCCAGTCTTGGGCATCCTTTTGTTTCCTCCATTAACAGTAGAACACCGCCATCTTCTGTATGGAGGAAAATAGAAAAGATTGCAGGCAAATTTACCACAAACCCACCACCAGTTTTGAAAGTGAGCAGTTGTTATGTGACTGAAACAAATGATGTTAGGTATGCCCTGGCTGATCATTTTTCAAATGTATCATGCAAGTGTGTAGCAGCTCCCGGTCACCAGTATAGAAGCATCGAAGAAAAGAAAATTTTAAATTTTGCAACAGGAAGGGAAAAATCATATAATTCTCCTTTTACTGATAAAGAACTTGTTTCCGCACTTGCTACTTGTAATGATAAAGCCCCTGGACCCAATGGAATTCCATATGTAATAATTAAATATGTATATTTTAATACAAAGTTATTTATTTTAAGTAATATGGATAGAATATGGCATGATCATAGTTACCCAAGTGTTTGGAAACTAGCCATTATTTTAGCCTTTTTAAAACCCGGTAAGGACAAATTTTTAGCAGCAAAGTATAGACCTATTACATTGACATCTTGTTTATATAGAGTCATGAAGAAGATCGTCAATGCAAGGTTGATGTGGTACCCTGAAAAGAAGGGTATTTTATCACCATTCAATGTGGATTCAGAAAAATGTACTCAACAACTGATGTGTTGATACGACTTAAGTCCTCTATTTGTGAAGCCTTTGCTTCCAAACAACACTATGTGTCATTCTTTTTTCACCTTAAAAAGGCAAAGGCATATGATACCACTTGGATATATGGTATACTTAAAACAATTCATGAATTAGGATTAAAAGGAGAGCTACCACTATTTATTCAGTCATTTCATTCACATAGAGTTTTTCAAGTGAGAGTGGGGGAAACTCTATTAGAGAGTAAATGTCAGGAAGGAGTTCCTCAGGGTAGTGTGCTGAGTGTAACCCTGTTTGTACTAGCAATTAATGGGATATCCTCAGTCATTCCCCGGGATGTTCTCTCAGCATTATTTGTGGATGATCTCTCAATATCATTTGCTGGAGCTAGAATGGCAATGGTTGAGAGAAAAATACAACTCTCTATTGACAAAATTATCAAGTGGGCTGATATGAATAGATTTAGGTTCCCGACAAGTAAAACCACTATTGTCCATTTTTGTCATATCCGGGGAGTACATCCAGACCCGGATATATACATTAAGACCAACGGATCCCATGTGTAAGTGAAGCTAAATTTTTAGGTTTGATATTTGATTGTAGGTTTATATGGGTTTCTCAATTAAAAGTATTAAAGGCTAAATGTCTAGAGGCTCTGATTATTTTAAAAGTATTGTCCCATACATCATAGGGGCCAGACCGTAATACTATCTTAGAATTATACAAGGCCTTGATATTTTCCAAAATAAGTTATGGGTGTGAAATATTCTCCTCAGCCGCCCCCCCCCCACCCGGTTAAAGATATTAGACTCAATACATCATGCTGGTATTAGATTGTCCACAGGAGCGTTAAGAACCTCACCTACCCCAAGTCTCCTTGTTGATGCAGGAGAGTTACCTCCAGACCTTTACCAAATGTCTTCTATTATTTGGTATTGTTTTAGATTGTAAAGACTCCCTAATTCTTTAGCCTTTCAGACTGCAAGCCTTGTAAGGCACTCAACATACTTTTGAGTTACACCCAAAATCTCCTCAACCTTATGGCTTTCGGGTGAAACAATTATTAAACAGTCTTGATATAATTAGAATTAAGGTTCTTCCCTTTAAGGTATTATCAACGCCTCCATGGAAATTACCAGAGGTATCTTTTTGTAAATACTTTATTGGAGTTAAGAATAATATGGCTGACTTAGAATCCCAATCTCTTTTTATGGAACATGTTGTAGAACATAGGGGATCGACTTTTATATATACTGATGGCTCCAAATCTGATGCTGACGTTGGATTTGGAGTACATAGTAATGGTTTTAATTGGAGAGGTGCACTTCCTCTTGACAGCTTCCATATTTACTGCCGAACTGTATGGCATACTAACCGCTATTGAGAAAATTGCGTTGGAAAAAGAGGGTAATTTTACTATTTTTAGTGATGCAAGAAGTGTCCTTCAAGCTTTAGAAGTTTTTAATTCTAGTAACCCTCTAGTTTTAAAGATTTTATAATGGCTTTTTATTATTGGACCGAGAGGTATAATGGTTCGATTTTGTTGGGCTCCAGCACATGTAGGTGTTTCTGGGAATGAGAAGGCAGATTCACTGGTGAAGAATGCTGCATCCGAGTTGCTGCCAAGAAGGTATCCTATTCCCTGTAATGATTTCCTACCTAACATCAAGAAATTGCTTTGCAATAAATGGCAACAGCACTGGGATAGTCTAGAAGGCAATAAAATGTCGTCTCCGTACTGGTCACACTCGGTTGACACACAAGTTTCTGCTGAAGGGCCAACACCAACCGTATTGCGATGACTGTTTAGTACCTTTAACAGTGATGCATTTGTTGATCGAATGCCCTAATTACAATAACTTACGTAATTGATATCTGTTTGAGGTTCAAGGTAAGGATGGCAGGTTCATCCTTGCCAAGATTCTTGGACATGATGTGTACTACTATGCGAGTGGCATTTTTAGATTTATTTCAGAAGCAGGTCTTCTGAAAACTATCTAACTTCTATAATGACATTCAACTTTTATGGATTTTAATTGAATATTCTTTTATTTTTTATATAAAATAAATGATATCAGTGTTAATGACCTTAGCGGTCAGGATGCCTGAAAACTTTAAATCAATCAATCTATCGGGGAGCATTCTAAAGTGCTTGCAATAAATCTCACGGGAATTCGCAATAGTCACGATTATACGTAAGGTTCATCCGAAGTTGAACGCAGGAGGCGGCTACTCGCATTCAACTCCCCCTCCAACAGTCGCCCAGGTCAAGAATAAGCGAGCGAAAATCTAGCAGGAAGCGTGCAACAGGTCGCTCCAATATAAAACAGCAGAACAATAGCTAGACTTTCCGCTATTTCTTGGAATTTTTAACATTGCAGTGAGTTGCAGAGCTTAGTTGTAGAAGTTAGGCCAAAGCCTTTAGGAAGATCAATTGTATATGCAGAGCATGTGGTCTGCTTCAGCTTGTTACTCCCTTGACATCACGAAGACAATGCGTAAATCAAAGGCAACACTACGATGGTCTACCCTTGCATCAGTGGCTAGAAAACGGAATGAGTACTTCAAGTTAGAAAATGTAAATATTGGAATATTATGAGTGACTCTACTAGATTATGTCTTAGCAGAAAACAGACTATAAACAGGAATAAAGACTAGAGTGAAGAAAGATCTTCATATTGAGATTGCATTCCTATTTTTCATAACATTTTTATTTTTTACAAAGAATAAAAAACTTCAAATATTCAGGTTTGATAACTGAAGAATTAAATTGTTGCCGACTGTATTTCCTCGTCAAAGGATTACCAGTTAGATATAAAATATTTTGGTATTGATTATTGGGACGTTGTTCTCTTACTATAAAGATAGGGTCCGTTCGTATATGAATTCAGCATTTTTTTTCAAGTGGTTCCTGCTATAAAAGAATACCTAAAGTAGTTGAAAACATGATATTGTTCTCCAACTTTTATACTTGCGTTCATATAAAAGCACCAATCATATAATATACATGTCTGCTACTAATATTTCAAATAATTATCCAAGTTGAACATTGTCTTACCGTATTATTATTATTATTTTTTACGAACTTTGGTTATTAGCACTGCTCTTCCTTTAGACTTTTTATGAAGAACATCACCACATTATCAAGTTTGAGGTTAAAAAGAATCTATTATATTGATCTCTAAAGATGAAGTTGAAAGTGCCAGTTATTCTAACGTAGGATTCTAAAAAATTGACTCTATGAATCAAATTAATTATCAAGAGTCAGGTTATGACCTGAAAGTGAAGAACATTTAGAGTGAAGATATTTTACTTTTCTTTCAGATGTGTTTACTGTACGTACATGCCCATTTGAGATCCAAAAGCTGAAGCCAGTAAACAAAAACTTTCAAGTGAGCAACCCGATTCCCCCTATAATATGGAAAGGAGATGGAAGCTGAAGTAACGTTGATGGCACAGGATCAAATGAATCTTATCTATCAAAGCTGATAATAGAGGCTGTCAGATTCAGCCGACATCAGTTTAATGATAAGTTTAGATTTTCATTTTCTAAGTTTTTATCCTGAATTTGCACATCAGTTAGGTTACAGAGTATATAATAATTATCTATGGGAAGGGGCTTCGGTACAGTGCACAATATAGTGTTAGGCATATTCTATCTGAAAAAGTTCACTAAAGCAGAAATTCTTTTAAAAAAGATTATTTTTTTTTTTTTGTGAGATGGTCATAAATGCTGTCATTACTCTACATTATTAGTTTTATGTCTGAATCAGTTCACTCTAGATATACGAATAGTTATTAAAATGGGAATTCTCTAAAAGTCTTATCAGTAATGCAGTTGCTAATATTCGATTAGATAGTATACTTTCATAGGTCACAGATTTTAAACAGTCCGCATTAGGGCCATAGAATGTCATATTTCTTGCATCTGTAGTCTGATACTTGTCGAATCTTTGATAATTGTAATATTGCCTTTAGATTCATTAAGTTTTAGCTAAAAAATAATAATATTGATTATTTGTAAGTGTTGTGATGTCACTTCTCACAATCAAAAGTTATTCATAAAATGATCTGACCTTGGAGCCTTGCTTGAAATTTGAGGCGAGTTCAGCAGCTTGATTAGTATTTGATTGATATTAAAATTACTTTTTCTTTCAGCACTGAAGTATAAATATATTTGTCAGCAGGCCTAGATCTCCTGGTTCAATAGAAATGACACAAGCCAATCAATTCACCAAATTATTTTTTAAGTGATTTCTTATATAGAACTTTTCATTATCCCAACACCGAATGTTAGCAAGTTGTATTATATAGAGCAGGTTTAAAGAGAATTGATTTAATCTTTAATCAATGTCTTGAATGTGCAAATTCCTTCAACCTTTGATAAATATATTATAAGGGAAACTTACAGTGTTCCATGCCTCCGTCATACGTGGATTTTATTCTTGCAGAAAAAGAAAATAATGTAAATCTTCAGGATAGAATGGAGTTATACTTCACACTGTATTCATATAAATGAACCTTATTAAAAGTAACATTGGAGGTATCGTGCAAAGTGTTATAGATATAGTTGTAGGAGAACTTTTGACTGAGAAATTTGCACTGCTTTTTTTTTCTAGAACAAAGTATAACTAGTTTTCGATTATCACAAGAAGTTTCTTTTAGCGAAGTAATTTTCCTCGAGTCTAATGCAAAAAAAAAAAAAAAAAAAAAAAAAAAAACATTTTGGAGTCTGTTATCTTTATACATATGGATATTCATTATATAAGATGGATATATAAAATAAAAATTAACCGAGTTAGATTGCTACATTAAAGAAAGTGTCTTAATGTCAGGGGTTTCAAAAAAAGAAAAAAAAAAGTGCTCCATAAGACTGGCCCCTATACCATATATTGAGGGGCATATGTTTAGATTAAGCCTGATTACTAGAGCATTGTTAGTATTTAGTTTGAGTAGGTAGTTGCCATGTATGGTACATGGAGTTGTGTAAGGTGAATATTATAATGCACAATAAAACAAATTGTACGCGGACTATTCCTGTTCAGCAACTTAATGTCATTTCATGTTTTTATATAAAAAGTAAAAGGTGAAAAATGATCTGGCCAGGTTTATCTACAAAGTGATCATTGTACCTGATTGTAAGTATGAGTGAGTTAAGTTTTACAGCAAGACTGTACCAAGCTAGTAATTTTGAAGCTAAGCAAGTCAAAGACCCTAAGGGAATATAAAAAAGGTGCTTTTTTTTTTTTTAGAATAAAATCATCCTCATGTTAGAAATTTTATTAGATCCTACAAAAAAATACAAATCTTATGTTCTTTAGTTACGAGAAAAAAATGGTGAAAGCTGGCATACGGCTATAAATTTTTTAAAGAGATGTCAATAATTGTTGTAGTTGTTACCAGTGGAAGCGAGAAGACGCACTGCCACCCCGCTCAGTCCCTCACTCATTTACTTGAATTTTAGCTGTGGTCAAAGACAGATGTCTCCTTTCACGTTCTCACTGGTTGGCTAGAATTTAAAACTTTTGCCTTTTCTTTCCTTTTCTAATGACCTTATTCACCTGACATAACTGAGGTTGAGAAACATTTCTTGTTCGCTGAAAACGTTAACTATTGCACTGAAATTATTCAGTGGGTTCTTTTCTCTTTGTAAGGGTAGAAGAGACTTTATCTATGGTATGCAGCTCTTCTAGGACGAGGACACTCCAAAATCAACAATTGTTCTCTAGTCTTGGGTAGTCCCATAGCCTTTATACCATTGTCTTCCACTGTCTTTAGGTAGAGTTCTCTTGCTTGAGGGTGCACTCTGGGACACTATTCTATTTTATTTTTCTTCCCTTGTTTTTTGAAGTTTTTATAGTTTATAAATGAAAGATCTATTTTGATGTTGCTACTGTTCTTAGAATATTTTATTCTAATTTTCATTAGTTCCCTTG